>NW_008795885.1:6000436-6053088 GCF_000699145.1 Aptenodytes forsteri | reverse complement strand
CCCCTGCAGCCCATGGAGGTTAACAGTGGAGCAGGTATCCATCTGCAGCCCATGGAGGACCCCACACTGGAGCAGGTGAATGCCCAGAGGAGGCTGTGACCCCGTGGAGAGCCCGCGCTGGAGCAGGCTCCTGGCAGGACTCATGAGCCCATGGGGGACCTACACTGGAGCAGACTGCTCCTGAAGGACTGCACCCTGTGGAAGAGACCCACATTGGAACAGTTCATGAAGAACTGTAGCCCATGGGAAGGACTCGCATTGAAGACATTAATGGAGAACTGTCTCCTGTAGGAGGGACTCCACGCTGGAGCAGGGGAAGAGTGTGAGGAGTCCTTCCCCTGAGGAGGAGGGAGGGGCAGAAACAATGTGTGATGAACTGACCGCAACCCCCATTCCTCATCCCCCTGTGCCACGCGGGGGGAGGAGGTAAAGAATTTGGGAGTAAAGTTGAGCCCAGGAAGAAGGGAGGGGTGGGGAGAAGGTGTTTTAAGATTTGGGTTTTACTTCTCATTACCCTACTCTGATTTGATTGATAATAAATTAATGTTCCCTGAGTTGAGTTTGTTTTGCCTGTGATGGTAATTAGTGAGTGATCTCCCTGTCCTTATCTCAACCCACGAGCCTTTTGTTATATTTTCTCTCCCCCCTGTCCAGCTGAGGAGGGGGAGTGACAGAGCGGCTTGGTGGGCACCTGACATCCATCCAGGGTCAACCCACCACAGCTGCTCCATATTTGTGGAGTAGCTACCAGGACTTTCCATCACATAACTTTTACATAAGCAATAAGTAAAGCAGTAAATAAATTTAAAAAGGTACCTCATCACTTTGCCGTATTTTTGTACATTACAGATTTGCTCATCATATACAAATCAAATTCCAAAGATTCTGGATTCCAAAGATCAGGAAATGTATATTTCAACTTGTGAATAAAATTTTTAGCACAGTTTTGGTAGAGTACAAGTAAATAGAAGTAATGTGCTTCTGTGCTTAAACATGAAATAATATTTTTTAAAATATGATTTCTTGATACAGAAATATAAATTTAATTAAATCAATTTGAGGTCATGGGATTCTTGCAGATAAGTGTGTGCATTTTTTATTCTTCGTTCTATCTCCCAATTAATTTATCACAAAATTTTCATCAGAATTAGCAGGTTTTAGAGACCAACAATTATTAACATTAAAAAATTCAGTTATCTTCCAATAAAAACCCTGTATTTTTATTTTAACTTGCTGAAGGTAAGTGTTATATGGTGGAGCTTAGTCTGTGTGTTTTCATTTTTCATTCTTTTTTCTCATCTTGATCTAAGTGAAAATGGTTAAATCAGAAATACAAGCTAAATACATACTGAATCTTAGAATGCAAGCAGTATAAATTAAGATCTAGACATTTTTCATAGCTTTCTGGGCTAAATCAATTATGAAATATAAAAATGTGGATATTTGCCACTTCATGAATAACCAAGACAGTAAAGAGAAATGAAAAAACTGGCAAATCTCAAACTTGATAGTCATAATGGAAATATTTGAGGTTGGTTCCTGAATCAGATAATTCATCTTTGGAAATAGAGTTTTTCACCTCTAACTCACTCATAGAAACCTGTCCCCTATGGGCAGTTTCAGCAGTGAGGCATTGTGAATTCCTCTTTTACTGCTGAGTGTTGCCTCTTAGACATGCCTTCTGGGCTGTTTTTCGCAAGTCCTCTTCTTTGAGGCAATGAGGAGTTCAGGTTCCAAGCTGCTATGTACAAGAACGTCCTCTGTCTGTCTGCAGAACTGTAACTTTTAAATTTAGGTTCTCTGAATCACTTCTTATTATCTGTCTGAAGTAACCTCAAGATGATCTGAATACACCCCCTGAAACTCTTTAAGAAATCACACTGACAATCTCATATGAGTAGGTGTCTTCAATGTTTTTCTTATATTTCTTGGTTTATCTGTGCTTAAAGTAAATTGTGAGCAAACATTTCTTGAGGAGTGCTAACACAACCCCTTCAAATTTTGAAACAAAATGAAGAATAAAGAGGACAGTTAATTGAGGTATGTTTTGACTTCATTCTTAATTTTATTCAAATAAATATATTAGTCTGCAGTTCCAAGTTGCTAGAGTCAGATTTTCAGGGAGCTTTGTCACCTAAGCTGCTTTGGATGAGAATTTCTTATTTTTCCATATTCTACTAGAAGTCCTGCAATAGGTGTGCTTCCATTCACAGCAAGTGATGAATCACCCTGGCCTCCTGACCCTGGCCTCCTGATGATGACATGGAACCAGAGCACAGCTTGCACACAAGCAGAGCAGCAAGATGACAGGCAGTCAGTGAGGCTGCTGCCACTCAAGGCTGAAAGCTGCAAAGAGTGTTATTCTCCTCTCTATGCAGAAAAAAACATTTGATTGCTGAGCTTGCTCAGGAGGATGTGTCTAATCAGTTTCCCTTCAGTGCTGCCATAAACTGTTAAGCTTTAAGCAAATTAAGCAGCAGCTCTCAATAAATATATGTTCTCTTTTCATGATGCTTTCCTTCCTTTCTTAGAAACTTTGATTCAGTTAAGAACATTATATTTTTTTAGTTTCTTCACTGATTTTTGAGCTAAACTCATTAAAATGGTGGTCCTTGATTCAAGACTTTGTTCAAGGCTGACTACAAATTGAAAAAATTCCATGGACTATAATGAAGGCATATTTTTCTTTACAACGAAGTAGACAGTTATTTTCTAAAAATCAGAGCTGAAGTCTATTAAAGAAGTCTTTCCATGTCTAAATGACCAGTCTTCATGCTTCTTTAGAAATATACTGCTTTATGCTGTTGTGAAATTAAGAATGTTGCTAATATTCTTCAGAAATAGAACAATGGAAAATGGGAATTTGTGGCATTTGGCAATGAATCATAAAGCCAGTATGTTCTTGTTGCTGGGAATACAAAACAAACTCCATCATTCATTTAGGGCACAGCAAGGAACACCATTAGAAAAGAAAAGGGCCGGCAATAGCAATATTGGTCTGGCTATTTCTTTTAGCAACCAAAATAGTTTATAAGGACGAACTGTAGGTGAACATAAGAAATGCCATATTGGAGCAAATAGATGTTCTGTCTAGTCCAATAATGTTCTTTCAATGACAGCAGATGCCAGATGCTTCAGAAAAAGGCACAAAGCCCCTACAAGGCAACTAACTCTGAAAAATGATGTTGTGGTGTATACAGCCTGAAAATGTATATTGCTTTCTGTGTACTCCATCTTTAATTTTGTTGCTGTGCCAAGACAGCAGCCATACTGTTCTGAATATTGCTGTAGTTTGTTACAGAATATGCACATTTTGCTCCCATTATGTCTTGCTGTTTTCTTAAATGCATACTAGCAAACTGTTTAAATTTGAAATATATCTTTTGATCTTTTTGTATGAGACATAGCATACCCATGGGAATGTCTGCCAGATCCTCAAAGACAGTGTGATATTGATAAACTGGTGATTGATATAATCTGAAAAAGGCTGAAATCTTTGCCATTTTCGTTCCTCAGAATTATTAACTGCATTCATGAGAAAAAAATAATGCAGCAGTAACACTCAATGAAGAGCATCTACCTTGATGGGAGATAGAATTTTAAATTCTGTAAGTAAAGATGTTGTGTAGATGGATTTGAGGACAAAAATACGAACATCTTTAGGTCAAGATCCATATGGGTAAATACAAGAAGATAAAGTGTCATCTTTTCTTAAATATGACTTATTAAAAGTCAATAAATTGAGTACTAACACACTTATAAATTTTGGTGGAACTACAGATTTATTTTTAAATAAATGAGTGGCATGTTATATTTTTCACACAGCTCAAATTTCTGCATCTGAATCCCTCATGTAGTTGTCTTCCAGTAAAAAGAACTTTGTTCCATTCACACACAAGGAAGGTTTTTAAAATTGCCTGCAGGATTTTATGAGTATCAGTCCCATTGAGAGTTCAAAATAATGTTCTGATGTACTTTTCTGTTTCTCGTACCACATTCCTAGGGCAGTTCCTTGGGAATTCCTTTAAGCTTGGACAAGTTGGAAAGTAGAACAGACTGGTATTAACTGAAAGATACACATTAATATAAATCAGCTGAACAGGAGCTGGCAATTCTTTTGTAACCTGACAGCTTAACTACACAGCCAGTTGCTAGATTATATGAATTCATATACACACAAATGCATTTTTGGTACCATTATTTTTTTTTTTTAAACGCAATCTATTGCATAAGCCAACCAAGACAAGACTGACTGCCAAAATGAACTCACAATCTTGCTCCTTCCTGAACTGCCAAATGAGAATTTCTGTAAGATAAGGGCTGTTTTTCCACTGACATTGCAGTTCACTGGCATTGAACTGCTTAGCCAGTCTTTCTATCATTCTGCCTGAAAGCAGGTCTCCCTATAAGAATTCCAAAATATTTGAATTATCTTTGAAAGCTGCTTGCTTTCAAAGCATTGGTTGAAGTCATGTCTCTCAACCTGGTCACAAAGAGGTACCAGAGGCAGTAGCAGAATAATGCCTATTTGGCATATCAACTAGTACACTTCTGAGTATGGAAGCATTTCTTTATGTGGAATGATGATAATGAAAAGTCCTTGGCCATGTTTAGTACCTATTAATAAGGGAGCACAGTATATATGATTCACTTTGCTTACCTTATAAAAGTTATTTTCCTGAACTGAATTGTATTACGATTTGATATTTTTTGTCTCAGGAGGAAATACACTGAGGTGAATTGAAACAACAATCTTCAAGCAGGTTGTCAGTGGAGTGCTTCTAGTAAGGAAGGAGTGATTTTTTTTCTTCCATGTCCACTGCGAGTGGGATGACAATAATGGCCTCAAACTGCAGCAAACGAGATTTAGGCCAGACATTAAGATAAACTCTCTAATGGCAGGATAGGTAAACACTGGACTAGGTTGCCTGGGGAGACTGTGGGCTTTCTATCTTTGGAAGCTTTTAAGACTTGAGACAAACCTTTCACAGGAATGTTTTAGTCCATTACTAACACAAGGTCACTAGTCTGTTCCATTACGCTCTGATATTGCTCCCCAAACTATTTTTGCATTGGTCTTTTTTAACAAGTATGTCAAACAGTGATTCTAAGCTCTGAAATAAAGGTGGCATAATAAAAAATATAAATTGTTATATCTGTGAAAATAAAGATACAGAATTTAAAAGAAAAATAGCATTCAATTTTCCTACAAGTAATTTTTTAAGTAAGCGCAGCATGTGACCCTGAATAATATTACCAATTATAGCAATTGTTACAACTAGAACCAAAATTTATATAGAGTTACATTGACAGGCTCGTATGAATTGTGAGGTTATTAGAGTAAAGGTTATTTGGTCATAATTTTGACTGCTATGTTTTGCATAAGTGTGTTGAAAAAAGAAAAGATATACAAATATTATACAAAATGACAAAACAACCAGGGGGTTGGAACTACATGGAAAGTTTAAAAAACCTAAAGTTTCTTCTCAAGAAGAAAATGGGATATTAATCAGGCACATGACTGATTAATTTTGTAGAGAAACATGGGTCTGAATGATTAAAAAAAAAAGAGAGAACACAAACACATCAGGCTAACAAAGACAGAGGCTTTTAAATGTAATACAATTGATGAAAAGAAAAAGAAAATCTAAATGTTGATATTAAGTAGGTAAGCAAAAGGCATTATATAATGCAATAAGCTAACACTCTTCCTATGTTTTCAAATTGGTTTTCCAGATCTTGAGATATACAGTTTATCCTTTAGAACCCTTGAGAAAATAGAATTGAAGTTTTTATAATGCGTTTGATGAGATTTCAAATTATAGTTTTCATTTCCCATGGCAGAAATAACACATTGCTTTTCTAAGTTACCAGATGTAGTAAAGCAAAGTGAGATAGGAAAATGTTCTGCAAGTCATGTCCGCCTTTGTTGGGGAAGTACAGAAACTGCATTTGGAACAGAGGAAATGTCAAAATATGATGATTGAAGAAGGAAGGAGCATACATGGACACAAGGAATAAAATTCAGGAATACTTTATAGCTATAAAGAATTTTGAAACTGACCATTGTTGTCAGATGTCCCAGCCACACATGATACTATAGCTTATTTTTGTCTGATTAAAAATAAAATATATTTAGAGTAGAATACAAAGTGCAGACAAAAACAAACCAGAAAAACCCATATAATTTTAATGTACTTTTAAGTTAAATTAAAAAATAATATGTTGCTTTGTTACAAATTATTCTTATAACAGGTAGGACATAGAGATACTGAGTCTCTATTTCAGTCCCATTTGTGATTCCCTATTGCTGGCCTGCTGGTATCTGAATCAAGCACTAATCTCACAAGTAAACCAAAATAGAAAGCTTTGAATTTTTAACTTTTCAATCCCTAAAGCTTTGAAGAACTGCAAACATGTCATCAAGTTGAATTCAACTCTGAACCCACTGCTGTGTTTACTGTAGCTGGCCTTTAGGGGGAAGAGCAGAAATGGGTTTTTTTATTATTATTTATTTAATCTTTTGTCTTGATATTACTATTCTTTCTCACCTGTTAAAAACAAACAAACAAACAAACAAAACACCCCTACAATAAGGAAATATAAAAGTTATTTGTGGAAAACATAAAAATATACAAATATATACATGCATGCAAAATATGTGTGTATAAATATCTATCACTCTGTCTCCATAAATAATGTGTGACAACAAATAATGAAATATATTTTCTCAGTGGAAATAGAAAAATTGAGGAAATAGTGCTTAACTCTTCTCTCAGATATATCCAGGCTTCAACTCTAGTCATGTTCATGTAACAAATGGCAGTTTGTCATATATAATTTGTGCCTCAAAGCTATGCCTTAGATGGCATGATTTTATGAAATAATTTTTTCGAGTAACAATAATGAGCAACTGTTTCTCTATAACAGCCATATATTTCACACTGGTATTGTAATATGTTTGTGACTGTCTTAGTTCCCTGATGTAGCAATCCATCTGACTCGCTCACTCTCCACTACCATCCAGGTAGGTTCATCTAATCTATTGATCTTTTGAAGAAAAAAAACACTACTGATGATATTGCTCAGGTTCCCATATGCAGCATTCTAATGTTGAAATTCTGAACCTAAGTTTATATCATATCTAACACTGATTTGCATTGATTATTTTCCAAGAGGAGATAAAAAGAGCTTACCTCTGAAGGACTAGAAAACAGAGTGGGGATATGATTACTTGCTATAAATAAACTAAGGGGTGAACACTGGGGAAAGAAAAAAACTAATTAAGCCAAAGGACAATGTTGGCACAAGAGCACATGGGTATAAAACTGTCATGAATAAATTTAGAATTGAAATTAGATTAAAGTTTCCAACCATTAGAAGACTAAGATTAAGGACCGGCCGTTCAATTAGAGTAATAGAGGAAAAAAGTCTAGCTAGTCTTAAAATGGAGGTAAGGGAGAGAAACGCTGTCTAGTTGCCTGCAATAGCAGAATCCTAAATCCAATGTCCAAGTAAGTTTCTCCCAGTTATACGTCTGTAAATTCTCTTGGCTTACACATCAATACTCACTCAATTCATCAGTTGGTGACAATTTCAAAGGATATATCATACCTCCCTTTAAAATTAGGCAGTCAACTAAATGCTGGCTCTTTGAAAAGGAATTTCATGTAGATCCCAGATAAAGTGCAGAATCAATTCTGTTTTTCTTGAAATCATAAACAAAATGGCAACTGACTTCAGTACTGTAGGGGTAAGCCCAAAATACTGATTGTCTTTCACTGTGTATACACAATCTTACCTTGTTTGGAAGAGGATGACTGCCATGGGATTCCAAGAAAGCTGAATAAAAGTTCAAGTTTCACTTCCTGTATTTATGCTGATCAACACCCTGAAATATTATTGTTATTGTAGTATTAAAATAACTAGAAAACTTTTATTTCTTTTCTTTTTTTTTTTAATTGACAGAGTCATCCTTTCAGTGCTAACGAACATCTGAAATTTAATTTAGACACAATTGACTTATAACTATGTGTTTGGCATGTAATTCTTAGAAAGGAGGGCAACTATAGTATTGAAAGAGTATATTGCACAACTTCCGGAAATCAACAGCAACATGAATGAATGGAATGAAAAAAAAAAGTCAGAAATATTTGGACACTTATAAGCGTCTCTGGTACTGTTCTTATTATTGAAAAGCTATATTTGGTTCTGCTGAAGTTTAATGCAGATTACTAAAGCCTACATTTAACAATATTGATTGAAATTCCACTGTCTAGCAGAACTCTGGAATATGGACCAGAGCTGGATAAATAATTTAATCACCATATAGTTCATACTTTTAATTAGCTGACATTACGTACATTTATAGTTCTTTCTATCCTGCTTTCTATGACCATTTTCATTATAAAGTTTTATTAACAAATCTATTTACTATACTTGATTTATGTACCTTCTCCAAATTCAGTGAAGTTTTTGGAAAAATTCCCACTGTTTTTCAGAACAGGCCTTGCAAGACCAGAGCTTTGAACACACATGGGAATGGAATCTTAAATAAGTTACCCACAAGTGTTCACATCATATCCACTTACACAAGTCACTTCATCTGACCAATCAACAAAACTAATAGGAAGGATCTTATTTAATCAACCATAATTAAATAGGGTAATTCACATTTACATTGAAGACTTGAAATCATGAGCCATTGATAGTACTTTTTTAAAGAGTGCTTGCCAACTTTTATTCCTTGAAAAAATAAACAAACCCTTGCACTTTCTTTCATAGGCCTCCCTCTGTCATGCTAGTAAGTTCTATATGTCTTTTCACAGAACAGAGCATGTGCATACTGATGAAGCGTAGTTCAAGACTCTGGTCACACAGCCCTTGATTAAGGCCCACCAATTGCAACGCTTACCAGACTCAGTCAAAGCAGTTGGTATACACTCAAAATTATGCCATAAGAAACTCACACCACCACAACAACTTTAAATTATAATACCATTAAAAAGTATGACTCAGGCAAAAGTCAGAAACTAAACAGAGTTATGATTCTTTAGACCTATATTTAACAGCAACACTTGAAGTAGCTTTTTTCTCTACCATGCAACGACAGCTAGAGTAGCTTTCTCTAACTTTCAGACCTTCTGTAAATTATAGGCATTGACATTTCTCTCCAAACCCCATTTGGAAGTCTCTTTTCTGTGATGTAACAGGTCACAGAGTAGCACCAGTTTTTGTAACTACTGTTTTTCTTTAAAACTCTGAACAGAAGAATATTCATGAAGTCATCATTAATACTATGTGGAAAGAACATGCAGAATGTAGAGACAAAACAATTTGAACTACATTTCCAAATAGATCAGCATGTTGCAGAGACCAAGAAAAACGAAACAAGCTCCCAGCTGGGAAAACTTGTAATTGCAACCAGCCAGAACATTGAAACTGAGATAGCAAAACCACTAACAAGGGAAAAAGAAAATTTAAGAGACAAATAAAGGAAGTATTCTCATATGTCTGACATGAGCTCCAGTAAATATGATGAACATGTTCATCAGTAGCAGAATGTTAAACTGGCACAAAGAAAACATAAAAGTGATAATTACAATGGCAAGTAAAACAGACACCATGTAACACAACAGAAATCTGCTTAAAAAAAAAAAAAAAGGGGGGAAGAAAAAAAAGAAGGAAAGACACTAGGACAAAATTAAGGGGGAAAATGTAAATGAATAAACAAAAATGCCCAAAGCAACCTGTTACTAGGATCCCACCCTCAGCAAATGCAATCAAGACTAATGGTAACATTATCACAACAGAAGAATTTATATTGCTCCAGGGATTCCATCAATATGCCTATCTATGCCCTCAGCATGTGTGGCATTAAGATAATGCAATCTAAAAAAATAATACCCATTAAAACAGAATTAAAAGAAGGCTATGCTGTAAATTTATTTCTGAGCAAGAACTAGTTTATATCCTAATACTTTCTGTATACTCACCCAGCCAAAAGAATACTGCACACCCTGACATTAACTTCCCACCTACGATTGCAGCTGCTTGTTATTACTATTAATTTATGCTTGTGCTAAAGTTATACAAATAAAATGCTCATGAGAACTCTAGAACTATGTTTGTTATACTTCACTCCTGAAAAAAAACAGAATGTATTTTCTCAACAAGGTGCTCAGTCAGACCAAAAGTTGTGTAAGTTAACATTATCATTGGATGATCTTAAAAAAGTTCAGGCTTTCAGTTTAAATAAGCACTCTAGACTATGAATAGTTACTTAAACAATCTCTCAATTATCTACTCTGCCAGATTATGCATAGTTGGTTCAGAAACACCACGAAAGTCAACAGCTCTATTTCCTTCTTTTTTTGATTAGGTGTTTTTTGATTTTATAAGCATAAAAACATTGGCTCTTGTATAATTCTTCCACTTACACTGCTGAATTGCATAGTCTGGCAAGAAATAGAATCATAAATCTTGAAGAACAATTGCAACCATTATTTCATTTTGGTCAAGTGATCATGTGGCCACTGATGGGCTGCTTCTCCTGTGATAGGAGAAACTGCTTCTCAGGCAATGCAAAACATTTCTTTTGCACTTCTAAAGGTGGTAATCATGACAGAAACAACTTGTATCAAATGTTTAGAATGCTAAAGTAAAAAGTGTTATAATGAGTGGGAAACTGCATTGTCAAAAGATGAGACATTTGCCGATGTAAAGGTCTGTTGAGGCCAAGAAATTACACATAAGGCCAGCGGAAGTGAAGAGGTTGGAACAAAATTGTGGTAACAGGGACAGAAGCAGGGAAGAAGAGTCCTGGAACATAAGTGCAGATGGCATGTTCAACAGACTGGGAGGTGAAATAGAGAGACCACTAATTAGAGAGGTGAGTTGGTAGTTGAAGAGACAATCAGCTGAAGACTATTTTGCGATAGGGTACTGTACAGTGAAGAAAAATTCCTGAAGAGAAAGAAAGGTTGAAGAAAAGGAGGAGGCAAATGAGCAAACAAGAAACTTGAATGCTCTTACCCAGAGTTCTCAAACCGCAACAAGTAAATAAATAATTTTATAGGCTGTGAGGTTGCACAGGTAAGATAGACATTTAAACTGACTATCAGGCTTTGAATGCTCCCTACACAGTGTTTTCTGAGGTGTTAAAATCCACAGGCTCACAGGCCTTGTAATCTGGAAGAGCTGAAAAATATAATGTTTACATTCAAACTGAGAAGTTGTTCAAACATCAGATCCCCTTTCACCGGGACTTAGCTCACTGAGATCTACCATGGAAAATTATTGTATCCAGTCATCAGTAACAACTTCAAAGAAATAGACACTGTATTTGTCTTAAGCTAATTAAAAAAAAAAAAAAGCTGATTTATTATTTTGTTGCTATTCTACCTACCTTTTTCACTTTAATTCCTTTTTTTTTTCTATATAACATTAAAAAAGGTGACCACCACCTTGGTATCTAAATACACTGTACATGTCTTGCGATACAGAAATTGTTATTCCTAAAAATAGAATTAGAGTTATTTAAAAAGACAACAGCTCTGAGAAACTTTTTAGGAATCTCTTGCTGTTAATTTCTATATCGCAAAAGTAGAAATAAAGACATGAAAACTATTTTAAAAGATTGCTCCACAATGTGTTAATTACCCGAATGATAGAACATAAAGAATTGAAATGCCCTTTTAATTTCTGTTTGTCTTACAAAAATAAAAACATTGAAATAACTTCAAATTCATTTTTGGATGAAGTGGTAGTAGGAAAGCCATCCCATGGGAAGCCAAAAGTAGATAATAAGACCTTCATACCAAAACACATATTATGAATACTACAATAAATAATTCAAAGGAAACAATGGAAGTTCACAACTGCTTAGGTTTTGTTTGTATAAATATATAGACGATAAACCTGAAAAAAATATAAGAAAGTAACTTAGGTCATTACCACATGAAGCTGTGCAATAACAACTTTGGTGATGAGATTGTGAATTAGAATGGACCAAAGTCTACTTATTTAGTATCCATTTTCTGTATCATCTACCTAATTTGTACAGTTTATCTAATAGCCTTCATATGTACAGAATTACAGATTCTGTCTCATAAGGATCTCTCTGCGTAAGATTCATTTTCATTCTTCCAGGCACCGATGGGGCATGTTAGACCTCAACAGGAAAGAAAAACACACTGTTTCAACTATTTAGAGGTTACCCCTATGCCTGATAAAAAAAAAGACAAAGACAAAATAATGACAAAAATCTTTGACAAAGAAAAAATTGTGGCAACTTTTTTAGGTTTGAGTCAATGAAAATTTTCAGTTGCAACTTTTTAATTTTTAACCGTAATAATCTAATATCAGTTTTTATGAAAAGCAACTGAAATAGGATATTAAAACTTCTCTCTTTGATTGCTTAAAATTGGAGTTCTCAAAATAAACTTTTTTTCTGAAATAATAACTAAACTTCTTTTCTATAGTTAAAAGACTTTTAAAATGTATATGTATGTGTCTGTGTATGTTTTTATGCTCCAAATGACTTGCCTAACTGTTGATTTCTGAAATACAGGAGCTGAAATGTTTGCCAGGATAATATTCCTGTGCTTGCTTTGCTTCCAGAAAAAAAATTGTCTCATTTTGTTTTTAAAGTATTTAAGATTTTCCTGGTTATTTCACCACCTCATAAACCAGCCTCTTAACCCCAGACAATAATGAAAAAGTAGCTTTTTGCTGGCCCCCGTAATAACTAGCTCTCCAGAGGGCTCTGTGTGCACTACCTCATCCAAGAGGTATTGCTGCTGCAATGATGACTTGAAGCAGGGGAGCTCTAAATAATGGATTAATACAAGAAGCAACAAAAATGCATCTTTTCGTTAGACTTGTGTTTTCCCATATTGTGCTGGAGCTCTACTCTGTCCTTTGAATGTCTTTCAAAACTACAGTGGAGTATTTCTTCATCAGACATCCATATTGCTAATGGTGATTTGGGACCAGCTCTGAAGTTCAGTGAAGGTATTCTGCATCTGCCTCATTCTGAAATGATACTGTTTCTTGACTATTTGTAATAATAAAAATGCTTGTTCACTTGCATGTTCTGCATCTCTGTATCCTGTGGTGATGATTCGTTAAGATCCACAGCAAAAAAAAAGTAAAAAATATCCATGAAAAATACTCCCATTTGAGGGAGTAAAAACTATCCATGAAAGTGACAGGAATGTTACAATTTCCCTTGTCTTGGGGAATAATAAAAATGGACTTTAGAAAAATAAATAGTGATTGGGAAAATCTGCTGTGTGACTTGAGAGACTTGAAAAGTGTGAATTTTTTTCTTGTATGTGCTAATGATTCCATAAGCACTGCCTAAATAAATGCATTTTATATATGCTACAGATGCTAGTTTTATGGTATATATATGCTATATGAGTCTAATAAAATAAATAAAATATGTGGAGGCTAAGTTCAGTGCCAGATGTAAGGAAAGTCTGTGATACCAGTGATGCAAGATTACATGTTAGTGGGAACTTAAATATGGAAGTTCTTGTGTTTCCTTGCATGATACGGCTGGCACTAGCCTCTAACCTAATTGAATCAAGGCACACAGTGCCAGTTCCCTGTTCATAATTGTATTTAAGATAAGTAAACATTCCTGCCTTTTCAATCCATTAAAGACACATTGCATTTTGTAATACTAGATACTGATGCTAAGTCTCTCCAAGAAGACCATTATGTGAATTTTCAGGCTATATAAAATATAGTCTCGGTAGAACAAAAATAACATTTTACGCAGATGTTTGCATTTTATTTTCCTTGTGTGTGCGTAGGTGTGTATACGCATATGTGTAAGTGACTCGGTAGATGTAGACAGAATTTTATATTTTTTTTAATGGCAGCAGACAAGGAATCAGTTGTGTTGCAGTGTGTGCTGACTGTGGCTATTTACAAGAAAACCTACCAGCCCTCAATAATATGAAAATCTTCTTGAGAGGAGCAGTGCCGTAGCGGTCACTGAACCAGAGAAATTCAATTTGGCTACTGTAAAGTCTGTTTTGTCTGTCACAGAAACTAATTCAATCCAAAATTACTTACTAGATTGAGCCACACTGGTCAGGGAAGGGTGTCCAGTCCCTGACAGCAGAGTGGGGATCATAGGTAGGAACTGCCAAAAGCACTCAGTGTTGTTACTCTATCCAGAGACTAGACTTGGTCTTTTCCTCAGGAAGGGTTTGGAGTTCATGTTCAAGACTCTCAATTCCAGCAGTTTTTCCCCCTCACACTTGGAGACTGACTGAGCGCTGTTAAAACAGCATACCCTCAAAGTTATTTTTGGTGTTTAAACTGATTATCCATTAATATACAAGAAGGAAGAGGATAAATGAAGAAGAAAATTAGACATAATAATGTGTAGGTGTGGAGTAAGACGTTTTGCTCCATTCAGCAGGGCTAAATTTTCAGACAAAAATAAACAAGTGAACTGCAATATGTGCATATGTTTTGAATAGTGTTCCTGGAGAAGTTTGACAGATATATAATGATAATAAACATCACCTTTGGACCTTTTTTTCCCTTCCACAGTATGGAGGCAAAAAAATCAGTTCCTAATTTTTGAGCCGACTCT
The DNA here is from genome assembly GCF_000699145.1 of Aptenodytes forsteri. NCBI lineage: Eukaryota > Metazoa > Chordata > Aves > Sphenisciformes > Spheniscidae > Aptenodytes > Aptenodytes forsteri. The sequence goes on along the minus strand of NW_008795885.1, from coordinate 6,038,471 downwards.
TCATTTAAACAGCCAAGAATAAAGATCCCTGTTGTTCTTCAATGGCAGTCCAGGTCAGACAAAATAAATACTGACATGAGTTTCTTCCAAAACTTACGTTCAGTTTAAATGGTTGTATCTCACTCCCCCCCCCAACAGGATGGGGGGAGAAAATAAGATGGAAAAGCTTGTGAGCTGAAGTAAGGACAGGGAGATCACTCACCAATTACCGTCATGGCCAAAACAGACTTGACTTGGGAAAAAAAAAAAATATTGCCAATTAAAATAGAGTAGGGTCATGAGAAACCAAGACAAAACTAAAACACCTTCCCACCACCACACCTCACTTCATCCCAGGCTCAACTTCACTCCTTCATTTCCAACTCTTCTACCTCCTGCCCCCCACAAGAGCAGTGCAGGGGGATGGGGAATGGGGGTTGCAGTCAGTCCATAACAGCTCCTCTCTGCTGCTCCTTCCTCCTCACACTGTTCCCCTACTCCACTGTGGGTCCTTGCCATGGGCTGCAGTCCTTCAGGACAAACCCGCTCCAGCATGGGCTCTCCATGGGCTGCAGTTCCTTCAGTGAATATCCACCTGCTCTGGCATGGAGTCCTGCATGGGCTGCAATGTGGATAGCTGCTCCACCATGGTCCTCTTCATGGGCAGCAGAGAAATAGCTCCTCCACCGATGTCTCTCCCATGGGCTGCAGGGAAATCTCTGCTCTGGAGCCTGGAGCATCTCATCCCTCCTTTGCCTCTCACCACACTCTTTTCCTTACTCCTCACTGCCTGTGCACCGTTTTGCCCTTTCTTAAATCCACTTTTACAGAGGCACCACCATCTTGACTGATGGGCTCATCTGTGTCCTGTGGTGGGTCCATTGGAGCTGGCTGGAACTGGCTGGAACTGGCTGTGTCCACCACGGGGCAGCCCCTGGCTCCCCCCCTGCTGCCAGCAGCTTGGCGCCTACACCCAATGCACATACAATTATTCCAGAGTTTGGATGCAAAACCATAAGTGGACCTATGTTCACTGGAAGTTAGGCTCTGCTGTCTTCAACAAGTTCCCAAATCAGAAAGAACCTTCCAGAAAAGCTGATCTGAGTTTTGAGTTCACAAAAAAAAAAAAACCCACAACACCACAAAAAAAACAAACAACCAGGCAAATCTGGATCACAGAGAAAACACTTTACAGAATCTTTTCAACCTTGGTGCAACTAAAGGGTCTTCTGAGAAAGTATGCTCCCATGTGATTGCAGCCAGATTTCTGTGTTAGAGTAGCTGGAATCAGTTTGTGTGAGTCTAAGCCTGACTTCAATGAACAGGTGAAGCTCCCACCCTCAGCTGGGATGTCACTCACGTGGAAGCTCACTTTTTGGCTCTGAACCTGCAGTGATCCACTACCACAGGAGCTTATTTTGCTGTTTAAATCACCTGGTATTGGCTTTTTTCCTCCTGTGTGGATGATGTATGTAACAACATAGCCTCACCTGTCATTCTTCAGTTTAACACCAAATATATGTTTCAGGCAGTTATTTTATTCATCAAAAATTAATTTAATATATAGATAAAAATCATTTTTCCTAGTGTAGCAGACTGAGTCAAACATTGAATTGCAGAGTTATTCTAGAATCTGTGGTCTTTGTATTACTGTGTTCATGCTTTGAAAATACACATAGTTCTGTTTGTGTGGGTTTAATGCATTTGTTATACAGTATCACTAATTAGCCTTTCTAATTTGTTATCAAAATGGCTTTGGGATTTCAGGGGCTCCTAGAACCCATGTTAACGTTGCTCAATTAAATACATAAAACACACTTCTTGCTGCAATCTTGCTGGTAATTGCCCTCTTCCATTTAACCTCAAAATGTGTTCATAGTGACTTTTTTGAAAAACGCCTTGATATCTGTTTATGCATTAAAGCATTTTATGTTTTACCATTTCAGAAAGGTCAACTAAGATGAGCGGTACAGACCTATTTTTCTCATTTTTCTTTCCTGGCATTTTACATTATTTATTTTATTGTTCCTTTGTGGTTCTATTTATTTTATTTGGTCACTTTTTTTGTCTTTTTTATTGTCTTTTTCCGGTAAACACAATCTCACTACAGTGGAATTAGGCCAAGCTTACCCTATGCTAAAAACTGTCTTCAAAATATTATATTTTCTTTTAGAAATGAACTTACTTTGCTAATGTTATGGTGAATACTTGTGCTGGTCTTAGCCATAAATGTCAGAATGTTGTCACAACAAATGTACTTAGCAAGGAGATACCAGCCTTTCCATATGTTCCTCCTTTGATGATGGAAGAAACGTTAATTTCCCAAGAAGAGCTTCCAATGGCTTCTTCTCTGTGAATACTTTTAAGTGTGAAATGAAAAAATTACTTTCTAAAATGACCATAATTCTTTATACTATATATTCTTATTTGGTTTAATATACACATTTAAAGGCAGAGAATGTGATATACAGCCTTGGGTAACAATGAATTTCAGCCTGAAATACTGCTATTCTTTCCAAACTTGTAAAGTATAATTATTGGGTAACAGGAAAGATAGGCAAGTCATATGAATTTGTAGGAAAGAATGCTATTGAAGAGGAGACTGTTTGTGACGCTAGGATTTTAAGATCTCTGCACACAAGTATCATGCTATCAAACTTTACAACAAACAAGAGAGAATGTTGAAACCTTTTTTAACCTTCTTAAAAGAACTTAAAAGATGAATCTTCAGATCTGGTTGCCAAATACGCTATCACAATAGAAGAAAAAAAAATCTGGTGGCAAATCCTAGAGCTGGTGTCGGTTGAGACATTGACAACCCAGCTGAAAAAGGACATTCTTAGAATGCAATGAAGCTAGAAAAGCATCCTGCTTTCTGAAATGGTCGTGTTGCCTCATATGGGACCTTATCTGAGGTCTCCTATTCCCCTTGAGACCTCATCTAGGCTGAGGCTTGAACTAAGCAGTGAATGAACTTCAGGTAGTAAAAGGAAGAGAGAACTGAAGCCTTCTTCACCTCATATGATTAAAGGAGTCTCAGGAAAACATTTCTCTGAGACGGAAAAAAGTTTGAAGAAAACAAAAAGAACGGACACAAGCACTTCATCACATGAAAAATAAATAACATCACTGTGGGAGTAAGCAAAACTGTTTCATCAAATACTAAATATGAAAAAAAAAAAGAAAAAAAAAAGACAGTTTGAAGATTCAGGAACTTGGTCAAATACCTTCAATGGAAAACCAGAACAAACACTGGAAAGAAGTGAAACATTTTAAAAGATTGTGAAGATTAAGTACATTAATATAAAATAGTATGTTCAGTTTGTACATATATATGTATTTATGTACATATATATAAACTGAACATTATAAGGGGGCTTATAAGAAAGCTGGAAAGACACTTTTTACCAAGGCCTGTAGTGACAAGACAAGGGGCAACGGTTTTAAACTGAATTAGGGTAGATTTAGATTAGACATAAGGAGGAAACTTTTTATGATGAGAGTGGTGAGACACTGGAACAGGTTGCCCAGGGAAATTGTAGATGCCCCATCACTGGGAATGTTCAAGGTCAGGTTGGATGGGGCTTTGAGCAACCTGGAAGCACCTAATCTTTTATTTTGACAATTTCTGAAACAAAAAAAAAATCTTTCTCCATTTCAAAATAGTGGGTTGGGGGTTTTTTATTACTTATTTATTTAAACACTGAGCAAAATACTGTTTAGAAATTAAAATAATATGAAAACTTACTAACTGAGCTAAAATTTTCAGGTGAACAGCATTTGGGAGGGGGGAATGGCAGGGGAAATTATGAAAGAAAAAGAAAGAAAAGCCTATTTCAGTTCAACCTAACCCAGGTTTAAGTACTGAAACAGAATTCTATTATTCACCTACATTTATATTAAACAGAAACTTCTAGTCATATCATCAGCACATTGCAGAAATACTTACTTATGTCCCCAAAGCACAGCTAACAGACCTGGAGACAGTACCGTGCTGACAAGGCTAGAGCAAGAGCCTTGTTCTTTGGCATTAATTCAGGAATCTCTGTATAAGAACACTGAATGTCACAAACTGTTGGTATCAGAGTCACTTCCTGATACCGCAGTTACTGAGTATAGTTGTAAGATCCTAAATAATGTTTCATTACTTTAGGTTTTATATCATTATGTCTTGCATTAGCTGACACTAATTTCAAATTGTTAAGGAATATTGAAATAATATTCTTCTCCCACTGAAAAAATAAAAGTGTCTCTTCCTGAATCCAAGTATTATTTTGTCTAGCTCACCCCTGGATTCTCACTTATGTATTGTTTCAGAGAGATTAGAAAGAAAGATATTGTAAAGAGACAGCTGGGGTATTTTAACATTATAAATTTTGAAGAAAACAAAAAGAACGGACACAAGCACTTCATCACATGAAAAATAAATAACATCACTGTGGGAGTAAGCAAAACTGTTTCATCAAATACTAAATATGAAAAAAAAAAAAAAAAAAAAAAGACAGTTTGAAGATTCAGGAACTTGGTCAAATACCTTCAATGGAAAACCAGAACAAACACTGGAAAGAAGTGAAACATTTTAAAAGATTGTGAAGATTAAGTACATTAATATAAAATAGTATGTTCAGTTTGTACATATATATGTATTTATGTACATATATATAAACTGAACATTATAAGGGGGCTTATAAGAAAGCTGGAAAGACACTTTTTACCAAGGCCTGTAGTGACAAGACAAGGGGCAACGGTTTTAAACTGAATTAGGGTAGATTTAGATTAGACATAAGGAGGAAACTTTTTATGATGAGAGTGGTGAGACACTGGAACAGGTTGCCCAGGGAAATTGTAGATGCCCCATCACTGGGAATGTTCAAGGTCAGGTTGGATGGGGCTTTGAGCAACCTGGAAGCACCTAATCTTTTATTTTGACAATTTCTGAAACAAAAAAAAAATCTTTCTCCATTTCAAAATAGTGGGTTGGGGGTTTTTTATTACTTATTTATTTAAACACTGAGCAAAATACTGTTTAGAAATTAAAATAATATGAAAACTTACTAACTGAGCTAAAATTTTCAGGTGAACAGCATTTGGGAGGGGGGAATGGCAGGGGAAATTATGAAAGAAAAAGAAAGAAAAGCCTATTTCAGTTCAACCTAACCCAGGTTTAAGTACTGAAACAGAATTCTATTATTCACCTACATTTATATTAAACAGAAACTTCTAGTCATATCATCAGCACATTGCAGAAATACTTACTTATGTCCCCAAAGCACAGCTAACAGACCTGGAGACAGTACCGTGCTGACAAGGCTAGAGCAAGAGCCTTGTTCTTTGGCATTAATTCAGGAATCTCTGTATAAGAACACTGAATGTCACAAACTGTTGGTATCAGAGTCACTTCCTGATACCGCAGTTACTGAGTATAGTTGTAAGATCCTAAATAATGTTTCATTACTTTAGGTTTTATATCATTATGTCTTGCATTAGCTGACACTAATTTCAAATTGTTAAGGAATATTGAAATAATATTCTTCTCCCACTGAAAAAATAAAAGTGTCTCTTCCTGAATCCAAGTATTATTTTGTCTAGCTCACCCCTGGATTCTCACTTATGTATTGTTTCAGAGAGATTAGAAAGAAAGATATTGTAAAGAGACAGCTGGGGTATTTTAACATTATATTCATTGCACAGTGTGATTAATAACCAAAGTAATTCAGGCCAGTTTTAGCTAAAAAGGAAACAAACCAAGAGTATCAGGGAATATGTTTGGATAGGCTTTTGTTTTTCCAAATTATTTTTTCTGATATTCTCCCATGTGTATATTCCACAATAAAGAGGCTTTTTGATTTTTAAATATTCTTCACATTTGAAAGCTTTTATAGTGTTTCAAAAGAAAGTTAAGGATTGTTTGATTTATATCTTCTTTTGATAATATTGTACAGTGTGGAGAATTTACAGATGTAAATCCCATTATCACTATACTTGTAAATTTACCATGTGTCAGTAGGCAGATACTTATGTGTAAACTTTTACAATCCTTTGTTTTTGACTATTTTCATTATAGATTTTATTATATCATCCTTAACCATCTGATTACAACATTTTTGATGGAGATTGTCAGTGTGTATTGCACCACTATAAAACAGCTGGTCTCAAATCAACCCTTTAACGAAACTAAAATTTTAGTTTTGAAACATAACTGCATTTTGAAATTAAAATCCTTCTTTCAGTACTTATTACAATGAATTGGAATAAACATCTAAAAAATACTTTTAAATAGTTGAACATTCCTCCCTGGCTGTTTTTATTTGGATTCATTTGCTGGCAACTCAAGCAAGAAAAGAACAAACAAAATTCCCTGACATTCCATTCATGAACTAATTTCCAGAGGGATAAGATATTGTCCCTGCTGAAGTCCATCATGTCTGATGTTTCTCTGATCTGAGGCTACACTGAAACCAGCCTTTGCCCAGCCATGTGTAAACTCTTCTCATAAAAAGTGATGTCATAAATGCAGGATGTCACCACCTGATTGCTGAAACAATAGGGTTTCGACACAGCAATATATTTTCCTTCTTCCCTTCCTGCCTTTCTTTCACATGTAACATAATTTTTTACCATCTTTTATATAGCCTGTATCAGAAAACCTTGATCAGAAATTCAGCTTTTAAAAAGCAGTATCTTTTTCTGTAACCTAAGGGAGACAGCATCCTAAAAATTTACTCTGATTCTTCTTTGCTGTAATCATAATTTATCTATCTCCCACCTAAATTATTGGTGGTTTTTATCACATAGTCAGATGCTCTGATATAACAGGTTGCTCTGATCTCATCCCCTTCCTTGTCTTTTTGGAGTGCAATCTCTGGTAACCAGCATCCTCCATTAACATCAGAATTGAGAGTATTTAAGTTGTTTTCTTTCCCAAGTGACATCTTCATTGATAGAAAGAGGGAAAGATATAAGTAGTGGTAGTAGGTTCTCCTGGTAAGAGGAATGTAATCTGACTTTGCATTTGATGGATGGTTATTTGCTTCCCTTGTGGACTAGGGAGTGTCACCCATTTAAAGTGTCTCTAACTAGATAGAGTGTATTAAGGACAGTGTAGAGAAACTATTTTTTTTTCCTTCCCTTCCCCCAGACCTAATGAATGATGACTTCAGCTCTTCAGCCTATTAAGAGGAAGAAAGAAAAAAGAATGGCAGATTCCCTGAGGTAAGCCCTCTGTTTCTGTTTGTGTTTGAAATCGCCCACAGAATCTGAGCACAAGGACTTGCCAACAAACTTTACCCCAAGGGTCACTTCAAGGCCAGCTTAGTTATGGAAAGTTATCTTCTCCTTCTCACAAAAAAACAAACAAAGAAATGTAAGGGTAAAGGAATGGGAAGGCGTGTGAGAGGAAGGTGTAAGCTGTCAGTTACCTGTGCTTCAAAAGGACACGCTGAAGTTGATACTTCAGGAATGAAAGATTCTCATTTCCATCCAACGCGCCCTGTATTGCTTAATGCCGCTAAGTGTATTAAAAGGCGTTATTCTGGATGATCTCAGAACTGAAGTCCCAGCTAACACATTTTTTTATTATGTTGATTAGTCATAAAGATTTGATTATACAATATAGATAATAGTACTTGACTCCTTTGTGTTTCCCTTAATATCTTGTGACAGGTGTTAGATAAATGCATCCCTACTTGAAATGTGGTACGATAAAAGATACACCATAAAGACAAATAATCTTTATAATGACTTTATATGTTAAAAAAGCCATATATTGACTGTTTCTATTCTATTCTATTCAGGATCCCATATTTATGTAATTTTGCTTCTGTCTTGTAATAGATAATGATAATATTAATAGGTATGCCTTTCACATAATCAATACTTGCTTTTAATTATTTTTCAATTCTTTTCCTTGGTTTCACACATTAGAAAGAGAGTTCTCTGAGCTTTTTAATCTATTCATAACTTTAAGTGTGTCATGTTACCTTAACAGTGGAGTATAAGTATACATTGTACAGCATAAGGCAGGATCACACTATCTAAAAAGTTTTAGGGTTTTTGCATTTTTTTTCCCTGTTCATGGCTCCATCTTGGACAGGATGGAAGGAATAAAGAAAACTGTTCATTTAACAGCAACAGAGAAAGAGGAGGATATGTAGAGTTTTTCTGGTTTTTAAATAAAACCTGTTTGTAGTTATGCACCTAATGGATGCAATGCTGGGGGGAATGGTTTGGGGGTGGTTTTTGGTGGGGTTTTTTCCGCTCTTTAAAAAGCTTTTCCATTCCTAACTCAAGGAAAAATGTGCTGGTTTTTAGTACCTGGGAAAGCAAAGGACCTTGTATAGGTCCTTACCCTTATAAGGTGAAAAAGGATACAAATGCAGAAAACTCCTTTGTAAATGTCTCTACTTAGGTATAAGACTCTAATTTTAAAAAGGATAACTGCTATAGATAGGCTTTACTATTAATCCTTGTCAATCCACTTAAAGCATTTATTGCACTATTTCAAGTATACGTTGCACACTTCCTTCATGTGAATTTATGAAGTTTGTGTGCATTTTTGTTTGTGCGTGTATATCCTGAGTATAAAAAAGAAGCACAGGGTTGCATAAACTTGGTTTAATTAGGCCAAAACTATTACTACAGGTTATCTGGTAAGTATTTCCAATAGTTCTTATGGTTCACGTCATCTGAAAAAAGACTAGCACAAACCACTTAGTCTCTACTACACTGCCTAGATCCTCCAGGTACTTGGGGAAGGTAACAGCGTCCATAGTGAACGGAATATAGGAGTCCCCAACCCACCTATCAAGATTTTTAGGGGACGGCTTTCTCTGAATTAACTTCCAGCTCTGTATTATTGGGAAATGATATCTTTGGCATGTAAACTTCTGTATGTGGAAGCCAGTAAACAGCTGCCCCGCAGCTCCTGCCCCTCCATGCAGGTTATTACAGAGTTACCAGTTCCCTTCCCAGCTTCCCTTCCCTCTGTTGGTTAAAGTTTTGGCTACCAAAGCTCACCACAGAAACCACCTAATAATTCAGATATTTTCATTCTGAAAGAATAGAGAAGTTACTAGTTATTTAGACTATATCCAGAATTAAATAGGTGCTAATGTGTACTGAAATATTCTCCTTAAAAATGCACAATTGTTTCCCTGCAACTTTATAATCATCATCTCAGATGAGAGTTTTCTGACTGCCCTACTAGGTCATGTTATTTTAGATGTCCTTGTACTCACACTGCTTCCTTTAACTGTCACCTGCTTCAATTATCTGCACAGCTATTAATAAAATCATGGTAACTGCCCACACATTTATGAAAAACAGAGTAAGTGTGAAGACTTTTTGCACATGCGAACTGAGGGCTCTTGGCTGTTGACTGCTCTCAGGGTACCACTGCTGATTACCAGAAGCTGCAGGGTACATAGTCCAAGCTGTGCTACAGAGGTACCACTCCCCTGTATTAGTTCAGACAAGCGCAATCCTTCTTTACCAAGGCAACCTCGAAATTGCCATGACATGAATTTTTCTTTTTCAGGTGACACACTTTTCATAAAGAAAGAACATCTGATGACAGCTGCATTGACATAGAACTATGTAGGACCATCTGCCTCAGAAATCTTAGCTTCTCCATGTGCTATAATTCACAGCAATCATTCCTGAACTATTTTTCTGTTTGTCTGGACATTTTGAGAGTCAGGGTATTATTCATTCTGTCTCTCTCTTCCCTGTCTCCCTGACTAGTGCTAAATTCTAAGTAATCTATATCGTTCCTTCTTAAATCTCTAATATTGACTGCTCCCCTCAAAGCCAAGGCATGACATTTGGTGGCATCAAATCCCTCCACAGCTCTGCTATCAAGTAAGCATACAAAGCACTCCATGAGCAAAAGCAGGCAAGAATCAGAGTGCCAGAGATCTAGCTAAATCTTGAGTAGAAGCCTCACTGGCTTCATTACTCCCCATATTCTAAGTGACTTCAAAAACTAATAACTACTCCGGTAAGACAGTTTTTAATCAGAATTTGTTTTAATCCTTAGCATATTTTTTGCTAGTTGGCTATGCATAGAGTGAATGTTATGTTTGTTTTCAGTCGACTTCCATGTTTCAGTTCAAGGCCTCAGACCTTTGGTCAAAGCTGATGTCCAGTCCAACTGAGGCATTCATTTTTATTTTCAGAAAACATTAATGTATTGAGGAAATTTAAACTTTATTAAATCTCTGTCTCCTAATTTGCCCTTAATAATGAGTCTTACTTATGACTAAGGAGGGAATTGACTACAAGATACCTGTCTCAAAATTATCTCCATGATTATGGAACTGAATTTTTTTTAAGCTTGGCTTTGTATAACATGAGGGCATACATATGCTTATATGGGACGCAGGAATGAATAGCTGGTCAGTCATCTTGAACTTCTCTACCCATCAGCTAGCACTCTCAGTTAAGAAGGGAGATGCTTAATGAATGAGTCCCAGGACATCACCTGAGCGAGTAGAAATTACATTGACTGAGGTGCTCACTTTCTCTCTTAAAAGAGTCTGAAAAGAAGTAACAGCCCACCCACCCACAGCATTCACCAGAAGTGTTAGACACACAGCACACTGCAAAAACTGGACACATATTCTACCTATTCTAGAAACTGCCTTCATTTCTAGAAATGAGACAGATATAGACTGAAGTAGGCTGTAAGGCCATAAAAAAGTTTAATTTAAACCTTCAGTAAAATTACACTCTCTCATCCCAGGCAAAGGAGGCCTTGCTTTGCAGGTAAGAGTTGAAAGACTCTGATATTCAGGTCCAGGAGTAAATCTGGCAAAACTGGCAAACTCCAAGTCATGCCACCATGGACAGAACTGAAAGTGCAGCCTCCTTCCCACCTCATACTGATCAGCGAATACAGTGGAGAGGGCAACACTGGTACAGATAGACCAGCTGAACATTCATGTACCACAAGGATTTTCTGCCAGCACTTTTCAGCTTAATTTTAATATTTATTTAATCAGTGTTTCATTTTTACCCCTCCTTGCCCTTGTGAGAAGCACTAAGAGAGATAAAGAGAGTGAAGTTTTTAAATAACTTAATAAACTTTTAAATAGAGGAACATTATCTAGTTCCTCAAATACCTTTTATGGTTGAATCATTTTGACTTGAATTTTGAGGTAGATACCATTAAGTTTTTCAAGAGTATGTACTGTAAAGATCATCACTGAACTATGAGACTATTTCTTAATAACATGACTCACAATTTAGGCTTGGTAAACAATTTTATCAGCACTGTAAAGTTATAGCACCAAATGCAAGTTGCAGCAAAAAGACATACGTTAGCATGGAAACCATTACCCAAACTAAAATAAAGAGGATAGTGCTGTTAATAATTAAGAACTACTTCACCTATTGTGAAACTTCTCACTGATTTTACAAAACAATTCTAATCTGTAAGGATGGATCCACACCATAGAAATTGAAACCTAACATATTACAGCTTGAAAAACAAGGATTCCGATGCATTGCCAAAACAAATTATTTTGACTTTCTTTAAAAATATATGGAGGCTCCTTCAAGTATTATCATGGGTAAGTCATTATATGACTTGCAGGTTCATACATCACTGCTCTTTGCTGTCAGTATGAAAAATAGGACTTTTTGTTTACTTAAAAAATTGAAATGCCATGATTCTGCTGTTGAAAAATGAGGCGGGAAAAAAGAGTGTCCTCCCATTTTTGAAAAATGTATTTCTTATTGAAGCGAAAGAGATAGGAGGAGAAAGAGATCATGTACACTTAGGGAAGCAGACCAGTCTCTATTTACACAGGAAAAAGGATAATAATAATGGGCGGGTTATTGAAGACAAAGTGACCAGAACCAAGTATGGAGCTGATGACAACATGAGTCAAAAATTAAGGTCTCAGCCTACAGCAGAGCCACCTTTGAATCCCAATAGATACATAATTAATAAAGGCATGATGAAATAAGATTCATGTTTCATGATAGAGTGAGACTCCCAAGTCAAAATGCATCTGTTAATAATAAAACAATCCCTTCTGGAATGAGAGTTTAATAGTCCTCATTCATGCTTTAAATAGTAGATCACAGCAATAAATCAGCATTATGATTTTAGGGGGTACAACTTATGAAATATAATATATCGTTTCTGGCATTTCATTTACTGTAAAATCGTTTTTTAAATATTCTGTAATATTCATTCTCGGAGGGAGATTGATCAAATAATCATGCAAATACTAAAGCACAGCCTGCATTAATCTTAATTTTTTTAATATTTTAAAGCTTATGAAAAGTAATTTAGCTGTTGTGATGGGAGGGGAGATTATTTTGACAGATTCTTAAAATCTGTGGAATAATAAGGGATGAGCTTGTGTGTGCATGCATTACATATATTTTGAGGCCCCATCCTGCAGCTGTGAAATATTTGTAGTTTCTATTCCCAGACCTATATGACACAGTCCACTTCGATGGTACTCCTAAATGGTTTATTGCAAGATAATTTTGCTACATTTTTTGTAGTATGCTTTAAATTTTGATCATTCTCTTTCTTTAAATAACTAAATAGTCTTCCTTCATTTGTTATCAATTTCCTATAGAAAATGTTGGGAAACACTGGCTATATTACAAATCTTGAGATAACCTCATTTGTTTTGCTGAGGTAAAACTGCTGCTAATATTAAAAAAAAAAAAAAAAAAAAAAAGGTACATAGCAAGTGTTATTGAGTTTTCCAAGCAAGGAGGTCTTTCTTAGGCAGCCTCAAAGGCAAGCAGAAATGAGCAATGCCTCTACCAGATGGCAGGACTCCCACTAAAAGAAGCACATGATGAATCTGTGTTTCCCACCTCATGAAGAAAGATAAATTCTCTACATGGATCTCCTCCAATAATGAATAGCTGTAATTTTAATATCTACTAAACTCATGCCCGTATCATTAATCCAAGAATAGGTCATGTTTCTAAAGCTGAGCAATTATGGTTCCTCCAATATAGTGATGGAGACCAAAGAAACCAAAATGAGAATTAAGTTCTGAAACAGTGTGAAGGAGAAGGAAAATTCCAGAAAAATGAAACCCCTGTTTCCAATATGGGTCAAGAGAAAATTATTTCTTCCACCCACCTTCTTCTATGGAGTTATTTAAATTGGAAATTGACATCTCTAGGGAAAATTTTTCAATCTAAATTTTTCAAGAAAAAATGTGACGTTTCCAGAATCCTTCTTTTTAATTAGTCAGAAATATTGGCTGAATCTGCCACAAATTATGCATATTTAAAGGTATGCTAATTTATTTTCAGAATCCTGATTATCTTTTTAATTAGTCAGAAATATTGGCTGAATCTGCCACAAATTATGCATATTTACAGTTATGCTGGAATTTATTTTCTTCCCCAAAATTAATTATTTTTTCTCCACAATTGACTTTGTTTATACTAATTAAGTAGATTGTGAGGTTAAAGAAACATATTTTTACTATTATTCATCTGTTACACAGTACACATGAAGACCAAAGGGATGCGTTAATAAATACTTAAAAATAAAATGCAAGGCACATAAAAACTGTTTCCCATGCCTTTTTCCTGTCACACCATGTTGAGACATTAATAGGCTGAAAACCTTTGTCCAAAGGCATTACAAGAAAATATGCTTCAGATAAAACTGACCCAGAGTTAAAGACACAAAAGAATCTCAGTTTTTACTAAAGAGTAAATATCTAACCATTCTTAGGAGGTTAGCTTATCACTAAGGGCATTAAATTAGAAATTTCCTCGCAGAACAGTACAATTGAGATCAGAAGAAAAGTATTTTTATTGACATACATGCTTAGGGTTTTTTTTGTTTTGATTTGGGTTTTTTTTTGAGAGATGTTCCTAAGTACATCCTCCCTGCAATTCTGAAGACCTATCCCAAATATATTGTGTGATAATAGTGAACAGGATCAATTGATCAGACCTGGAAAGGTGGTGAAAAGTGAAATGAAGGATAGCAAAACAGGTGCCTGGCAAGTGCTCCACAATACTGAGACCAGGTTTGTTTGTAGCAATATAAGAATTCAGACACACAATCTATATTGCATACTCTAGCAGACAGTCATGGTGAGTTCACAGAACTTATACATTGTGCTGTTTAGATGTTCATGTAAGTCTAGGGAAAAAAAAAAAAGACAGACATTTGAGAAAATTACACTACATGGATTAATATCACTCAACAGCATGCCATAGACTTTTTACTGCTCACAGCTTGTGGAGACAAACTGAGGAAGAACTAAGCATCAGTAATGTTTGTATATCAGGGCTTATAACAGATCTTTTAAGGCCCAGGAGAATAGCAGGCCCTTGCTCTGGAAGATAATCAGGCACAGGTGTTGGGAATCAAGCCAGAGGCCAGACTCCTACTTGGCAGATTCAGGAAGTCTCCTAGTCCAGAAGAAAGTGAGGGATGGTTTTACATTATTTTCTTTTAGATGGGAAGTCTTTAAGAGGGAGAGGTACAGAAAATATCTGACAATATAAAAAGATGCTGTCCTCAAAGAAGCAGGAGGATGCTGCTGCCTCCTTTGAAGTGGGTCAGAAAAGTTTGTTGCTACATTAGGTGAAGCTGTCCTCTTCTGGAGAACTGATAGCAAAATCTTCTTAAGTAATGCTATATGGGGATGGTTGTGGCCCTGAATGCTCTAGCTCACATGAACATAACCAAATACCTCCCCCACCATGTATATATAGTATTTATCAGAAAACTGTGGCTTATGTAAATTCTTCTTGGGCTTTTCTTGAGGTTCTAAGGATCTGCAGAGATCCAGAAAGCCTCTGATATATTTTATAATTAATAATTAACAGTAACACAAAATGTTAGTGCTGGCTAAAACAATGAATATTTGGCATGTGTGTACATATTCCTTAAAAGCTGTTTCTATTTCCTTCAGGTAATTTCATTAATAACTTCAGTTGATTAGCATTATCCTGGCTTAGACAGAAAAAGAAAAAAAAAATTCAGACAGCAACAAAACTTCAAAAACAGCCATCACCTTATTACCAAGTTTTGTCTTCTCAGCAACGTGAGGCCTGCATAGTCATTCAAGGAACTATTTTACTTGAACATTCTTCCTTAATCATTAAGCAATCGTATGGCAAGTGTGATGGAAAGAGCTTCACGGAAGCTGGTATTTACTAAAATACTAGATCAGAGCTATTGGAAATCAGAATAACAATGGGGATCTCAAGAAAGCAATGCAGATTTACCCTTTGTGACCATACACTTGCTTAAGTGATAACTTACTTATCAAAGAGAAGATTACACCCAGTAAAACTATATTCTTTACCCATCAGGAACAGCAAGAAGTTTTCAACTTATCTGGATCTTCCTTAACAACTGTTCTTGTGATTAAAAAAATGCAGAAAATAAGCTCAGTTTGCCCAGTTCTCTTAACCAGTTAAAATAAGAGATGCAGAATGAACTCAAAAAGTAAGAACAATTTCAAGGCACCATTCTTAAGACTGTGTTTATGAAACAGCCTTTTTTAAGGTGTAGAAACAAACTCCAGATACCAGATATTGTCCAGTAATCATTTAGAAGTCGTCCCACTTAATATGCTTCTGTCATTCACAATGTGGAAGCTCATATTCTTTCTTTTAATACAGACAGGGTTCAAGTGGAATTACTTGAGACTGGCAAAGAAGACACATATACATCACAAACACACATATTGTGTATGTTTAATTACCAGCTCTTTTGTTTAAAAAAACCCAAAACTGGAAATCACTTCAACAGATACCCGTAAGAAAGGTGTGCTCAAGAGTATGAGTGTATTGTTAATTCTGCAATATAAAATTGCAGGTCAATTGCAAATAATTAATTTGGATAAAAAAACCCAAAAAAACCAAAAACAACTGCTAAAGAGAAAATTAATTTACATATACATTTTTTCCACCTTTTTCTTCCACTCACCTTAAGCTTCTCTGCCCTTCCACTTTCTTTGGAAAATGCAACATTTTTGCCTTTTGCCTTGGCCATTTTTCTTTTTAGATGGTAAAAAACCTGTGGTAACCTCATACCATCTGAGAGCAGTCCCATGTATTAACACCTTCAACAGATGTTCACAGCCTCTGCCTCTGAAAGTCAGTGTACGTTCACTGATTTCCAGCAATATGAACCAAAACATTTTTGCATATCATACTTAACAGAGTTAGATTGGCCATCACTGATAGCTTTGGAAAAACAATACAGAAATAGTTAATTGTATTTTTAATATATTTCTGTTCTTCCAGGTAGCTCTCCATCACTTTCAGTTGCTGTTAATCATGTGTTATATTACATCTACTAGCAGAAAATGTGTTACAACTTTCATTTTTTAAATATAAAAATATTAATTGTTCTTGGTGTTCTGTATCAAACACTGATTCCGAAGGTAATCGTAGTCATCCAGGGATACTGTAGTGATCCTGACAGGAAAACCACTGACCACCAAGGTGTTAGTGCTCCAGGTAACAGCTAACCCATGTAAGCCCAGGCCCGTGCTGCGCAGCGCTAAGCTGCCTGCACACACCGGTCTTCAGGCTTGTGCTGCGCTGCACTAATGCCTTAGGTGGCAGGATAAACTCGGCCAGCCCATTGCAACAGAGGAGCCCACTGGCAGCTCCCCCGGGGTGCTGCCAGTGGTGGCCTTGCCTTTGTCTACAAGTGCTCCGAGAAGTTCCGATGTGAACAACTTTTTTGTTTTGACCGTAGAAATTATAAATAGAGTTGTTTCCTTGTAAGAAAATGCTGTAATAGCTCAAGTGACTGAAAGGGGAGAAAATCCTGCTATGGATGGGGACTGCACAGCATGTTGCACATGGGTCAGAGTCCTGTTCGATGCTCCACCACCCAGGGCTCCCAGCATCAAAAAAGACATAAGCTTATCTGTGCTATTCTCTTCTTACAATGTTAGCTTTAATAAACAGTATTTTAAATTATACCTTACAGAGTCTAAGTGTCTTTCTTACCGGGATCATGACAGATCAGAACTTCCTGGTGCGAAACAGATACTGGGTCAAACTGCCATGTGGAAGACACCAGCTTCATTGGGCTGATACAACTGACAGTTCTTAAGTTAAGTAGAGGATCTGGCCATTTGTGCCCTAACCTTCCTTAGAAAAAAGGAAATTATACATTGACCTGTAGTAAATGAATTTATGGCCTGTAGAAACGGACTTTTTCATGCCACTCAAAAAGGACCTAGGGCTAACATGGTGGAGAAACCTCTGAAAGTAAATACAACTTGCAGTAAAAGGACACTTTAGGAGAAGCAATGTTTATTTTAATGTCTATAATTCATCTCTGTCATCCTTATTTTCAAAAATGGTTATCATCGGCAGCTCCAGGAGAAGTCCAAGGGAAATGTAGTTATTCAATACCTTTGAACTGAAGTCCTTTCTGTTGACTCTGTTAATTGCACTGTGAAAATATATATTCATTAATGACAGATTCTTTTAATTTTGCTTTATCAGAAAATACTTTATAAGCAATAAATGTGTTGTATCCAAATCCTTTGCAGTGGAAATGATAAGTAACAAAGATGATTGAGATATGTTAGTAGAAAGAGCTAATAAAAAATGGTAAATTTAATATATCTGTTTTCACCCTCAGGATAAGACTCATTATAATGCATAATGCTTTTCAAAGACTGGATATTGTAACAGAGATGAACAAAAAGTTGTTTATATAGATGTTTTAAGCAACAAACGTAATTCATAAAATTCATCCCATATTCACGCATTACTGCTGACCAAGGTCATTTTGGTGTCACTGTTAGAGCAGAATAGAATAAGTGTTAAGTACATTTTTCAGCAGTTATAAACAAGTGGCAGTAGAAAAGCTGTGTGTGTTTATTCTGTATGTGTTATTCTTTACTCTTCATGGAGTCTTCTACTGTGTAATAAAACCTTTAATTAACCAGACCTAGTCCTCCACTGTGTGTGAGGAGTAACACTGTATATCATAGTGTATCGTAAGACAGCAAATACAAATATACAGTATATTCTCCAGTACAGGCTGAGGAAGGGCATCACATTGAGGAAGTAATCATCAGAAATCCACCTTCAAAGCCAAGGACTGAATGTCACTGAGTGTAATATTAAGTTGATGGGATTAATTTTGAAACTAATGAAAAATGTGATAATAGAAGAGAAAGTCATTAAGAACCAGTGCCCAGTGGTTATACTGCTCATGTGAGAAATCTCACGGGTAGTATGAAGATACCTACTTAGTCTTTTATTATTACTTTTGTTGTATTGAATACAAGATGTAACTGCTGAACTAGTCCACATTACAGCATGGACATACTCTCATGTATGAGGTACCTTGCCTTTCTGTCAAAGCAATGTAAACTGACTAAAACAAGCAAGTTACCATTGTTTCTGAGAGATTTAAGACATGATTTGCAGCACAGTATTCCTGTATTATTTTGCTGTGGTTTTCTAGTCATTAAAATAGTGTAAGCCTGTCTTTCTTAACCTGTTTTGTTTCATAAACATGACCACAGCTACTAAAGCATGTAATTCTGACCATCTAGAAAGATGATTTCTTACAATTCCATTAATTTCATGTATTTGTGTACCCTGCAATTTAAATACTCACAGAGACATTCCCTTACTTGTTATGCCCTTTTGACACCTGTGAAGTTTAAAGAGTATTATCGAAGATATTCAATTTATCATCAAAGGAAGGACTATTTTCTTAAGATGATAGGGCTATATTTCAGGAAAACTGTTGCTTCATTTAGTAGATGTTTGTTCATCTGCAGTGTGGACCTTTTTCCAATTCTGAGAAACAGTGAAGCCGAATGGGACAGATCAGCATGTTTCTTCTCAGTAATTTCAACAGGTGTTGTCTTTGCCTCTAACTATAGAGCAATATGGATTTGGGGGCTGATTTGTTAATCAGAAAGCATCTGCTTTTTATAGGCTTTATGAGCTTTTATGTTCAAAATGTTACTTAAAATTAATTGAAGAAATGAGAGAAATAACAATTAAGATAAATTTCCTTTAGGTAGTGTCTGGCTTCTTTTGGAGCTTAATTTGTGGTCTCTGAGTCTATAAAAAAAATCAAAATTATGCTTTCTTTGGTAACGATGTCCACATTCTAACATTTTCTTTCTTGTGTTATTTAAAGTATGAAAGACTCAAAGGTGACTTGTCTTCTTGTGTTACTGCTTGCATTTCCTGTGTTATACAATGTGACAGCAAAGAGAGCTAAAACCCACCATCTTCTTTTTTAATGATATTTTACCATATTGAAATTAAACACACATTTTCAAAAGGTAGGATCCTGCTGTGCACATAAATCAGTTTCCTGCACATGCATTAGACTACGTATATACCTACCTAGCAATTTGCATACATGATTACCTGAACTGCATGCACAGTCATGGTAGAGTTGTCACTGAGATGTTTATTGTTACTAAATTCTGTCATACAGTGATTTTGAAATACCAATTTAAATATAAGGGAAACTAAGTTCTTGGGTTTTGTAGTAATTCTTGGCAAATGACTGAGGTTTTTTTCATGGTTGTGACTACCCTGTGTAATTACCTAGGACCTTACCTTCAATGAAATGTACCTGAATTAACAATGCTATAGTCTTTTGTTTATCTACCCAGAGAGCAAAGGCAGTGATAACACAGAATTGCAGCACCTGCTCTACCAATAGTCCTAAACTTTGACACAGAAAGATTTTTTGAGATTACAAACCATTTCTGCATTTTCCTCTAACAAATTCTTGGCCATTTGGTGTTGCAGCATTTTGACATGAAATCTGTGAAAGATTTGGCCAGCATGGGTCAAAATTGGTGAGAGATTATATTTTAGACTCAGTGGACCCAATCAAGATTCACTCAGTAGTATATTCCTTTCCAACTCTCTGAAATATCCAAACCATTTAATGAAAGAGGTCTCCATGGAAGTTTCAAGCTTGAGTAAATACTAAATTAGTGGATTTTTTTTTTACTTCCCCATGAAAGCTTTCCTTTTTTTCAAATTTGTCACATCTTCATCTTATCTTAGAAATCTTAGAAATGCATTAATGTTGACTGCCGAACATTATATTGACTTTCAATTTCCTGAATTTGTGTCTAAATTAAAAAGGTAAATGACAAAAATTACTGTAATAATAGCTCCTGATTTTAATTTTATATTAATGCTTAATCTTAGAATCTTTCAGAAATCAGGAGAAGTCTAATAAAAGCAGAAGCCAGGACAAGGTGTCAGAAATGTTAGGTCTTTGAAATGTATGCATTCTTTAGTCATGTGCAACATTCCTTAGCCACTCTGTTATTCTTCACCTACTTTCTGCCCCCTTTGATGTTTTCTGGTTGTTTGGGGGAGGCGGTGTTTGTTTTTTTGTTTGTTTGTTTGTTTTTCTGGTGAAGCTTAATGGCGAGTATTAAGAAGCTCAGACTGAATACTTTTTTAAATTAAAAAAATGGAGAAATGAGAGAACAGTGGTTGAAATAGTTAACAAGACAAAGGGCAGAACTGGAGTACCCATACCTGCAGCTAAATATCCAATGTAAGTTGAAGTTTCATATGTATCCTTTAAACCTGCTATGTATATACTGAGAAACAGAAGATACTGTTATTCTTGCTGTTTCTCCCCACACTGATGCAGACTGTCAGATAGTCCCTATATTTGATATATTCACTATATATTCATCAGTTTGTGCTTTTCATATTAAAGAAAGGAAATTTGGCAACCCTCCTTTTATTTAGCAGGAGTGAAACAGCTATATTTTTTTTATTTAAACTTGGTCACTACCAGATTTAACAAAATGATACTGTCATCCCAGTGTTTTTAAGCTTGCTGAAGAACGGACCTAAGAAGCTGGAATCTACTCAGGGTCTACAGGTAGGCTTGAAAGAAGTGGAAGACATGGAAGACATACAATGCAAAAGCTGAGAAAGCAGAATTCTTTAATTAACAGAAGTCTGTCAGTCTTCATAATCTTGATTGCTCAAATTAAAATCTCAAAATCATACACTACAACTTGAGCAAAGACAAGTCTCAAAGTTATGGTATGAAAGAAAACTGTTTACTTGTAAGTAGTCTACAACTACAGTTTCAGATGCTGAGGGAAGGGAAGAAAACTCACTTTTTGTTAAATTTAATTGGTTATAAAATAGTAAGGGAGAATAACAGCTTATAGATTTTTTGTATCTGTATGTCCTTAATTAGGGAGGTGGAAACACAGTCCCTAACCATTGGCCCAGCATTAGTGCTTTGCCTCTGAAAGTAATTCCCATTAAGGTAACGTTTTGTCTTTCTGTCTTCTAGCTATCTTCTTTAGCATCGGGCAGATAATGTGAGTTCTTGGCAAAACCTTGGCTATTTTTAGTGTCTTTTGTTTCATTTTCAGTAGTAGTTTTGTTTTATTGTTTTTTTTTCTTCTTGAGCAGACATATCCACTAAATAACAAAAATATTAATGATTCCTATTTGAACATGTATTGTCTTAAGGTAGGGATAAGGAAGATTATCTTCTCCTTAGATTTTAAAAAAAAAAAAAACAAGAAAAAGAAAATAAAAGAAAAAGGTTAAGTTCTTATTCTAGTTAACATTTCCAACATGAGTTACTTAGATACTTGCAGAAAATGGACAGAAACATTTGGAACAAATTTTATGAACTGACAGCCCTATATAATATAATTATTAAGGAGTTTGTAGAGCTTGAATACATGTTCTTGGCATTTGAGTACATAATAATATTTAATCATTAAAACTGCTGATATTTAAGAAAATAAACTTAAGAAAAATATTGTCCGCCAAAATTGGTAAATTTTCCAATAAATCACTCTTAAATAAAATATTCAGCATATGTTGAGCTTAACATGTTGGCAACTGCTCAGAACAAAATTATGCCAAATTTTTTATTTTATTTGCTTTAATTAAGAAAGCAATTCAGATTCAATATTAGCAAACTAACACAAACCTACAAAAACAACTGTGAAATTGTTTTATTGGAAAGTCAATTTTCTGCTATCTCTGTGGGGTTCTTGAAATTTAGTTTCAAGGTGGAGAGGTTAAATAGCACCATTTCAATATCATTATTTCCAATTGGAGGACTTAAATATGTCTTATATGTACTGACAAAATAGGCTAATCAATAGAAAGTTGTCATTTTGTTCTCAAGTAAGAAACAATAAATTAATTTTGCCTTTGAATTATATGCAAATAAATTATTCAAGTTAGTCTTAGCAATGTTCTTTTTTTTTTAATTACTGTTTTGTCAGATCATCGATCTTACTTTCTTCCCATGTACTAATACACTATTTGGTTTGTATTTACTTAAATCCACCTTTTCCTCTTTTTAAAGAATTCTTGTTGAGTTGATTAAGATAAGTAAAAATGGTGAAATAATTTTCAGACTTTTTTCCCACACAATTTAATAATGAGAAAACAGAAAAGAGTACAATAGGACAAAGTACTGCAGGGTGCTGATATAATTTAACTAGGTGCTGCAGATGGTAGCACAACCATAAAGGATTGTGCAGGTGACGTTGTATGAATAACATGACTAGTTTGATAAAATATTTGGATGGTAGATGTCTACCCTGTGAAGCATATTCTTCCATTAAAAATATACAGAAGCAGATTATTATCTCAACCTTTTATCAGCAAACTAGGTAAGTAGGTTTTTTACCCTCTGGACAGATGGCTTGACCATCACAGGGATTTTATTTTGGCATTGCTGTGCTTCTTGAGAAGACTAAGTCACATCATGGCTGAGTGACTACAAGGGTCTTCTCCTGATATACAACTGAACTACTAATTCAGGAGGTTAGGTAGACCAGAACTAAACTAAATCAAGTCCATACAAAATTGATAGTAAAGTCAGAAAATAACATAGGCAATACAAAGCTGTATCATAGCAAATTGTCTTAAAGCCTCTTAGCATATGGTATAACCATATACTACCATATCTACCACAGAAAGCAATTACATGTAAGTATCTGCTACTGAATCTTTAGAATTCTATTTTCAGTGATATAGTTAATAGGATTTTCTCTAAGTTTTTAACTGCAGGAAGGGTTTTATGACTTTAATATTACACAAGACCTCCTACTTATTTAGGTCCAAGCTATTCTGTACAAGGTGAGATCTGTTCTTTCATTCCAAGTATTAGAGTTCAACACGAGTGCTCAAAGGGGTGAAGTTGAGCATGTGTGCAAGTGCTTACAAATTGAAAATTAAGACAATATATAGAGTGTTACACTATTAAATGGAGACACTGTATACTTCTATTTTATTAGTCCTGCTAGTTCTTGAATAAACCAAAATGCTATTTTTTTGTAAACCAAACTATTTGTCATAAAGTCAAAGTTGAAAATGATGAAAGATGCAGAAACTTTATAGGGTTACCATTATAAATAAACCTCACACCAACAACTGGCTACATTTCACTGCAAGACTGTGGAAAATCTATTTTTAAAACTGAATAAACATTATCTGGCCTTAAAGGAAAGAGGCATATTATTACTTAAAATATTTTCACTAATGGAATACCCCATATCAGCATTCTGAGGTGAATTAATTTAGTTTAGTATGCAGCCTGGAGAATAATGTATCAAACATTAAAGTCTCAAGATCTTGTTTCAAAGACTTCTAGTTAATAAGACTCTGCGTTCTACTAAAGTTCATGGCATAATTCAATACAGTTATTTTTCTTACCTTTTTCTTCACAATAAGTTTTTTTAATGGAAAAGTCAAACTGTTAACAACTGGAATGACTAATTTAGGTCATGCCATAGTATGCAAATAATTAAAATATGTTACCACTCTACGGAATAAAAACAAGTAGATTTGGTTTTTTACATCTGCAGTACTTCTTTCAAAGTCAACAAAATCAAGCTGAAGAACAAAATACATAGAAGAACCATTACTCTATAATTGTATATAGGGCAAAACCAATAAGAAGCGAGAGACACAGAGAAACTAAAAATCTTTCAGGGGTACATCTATGTGCTCTAAGAAGCATATGCTTATATCATAAGAGAATGTGGACCTAAAGTATTCTGGGACTTTTTGCCTGTTTCAGTAAAAGGGAAAAAAATTATGGCAAAATTTCAAATATTTACAACTTTCCCTTATTTTCCTTTTTATTTGTAAACTCCATCCATAAGAAATGTTTCTCAAATACTTTTAAAGCAACCAATCATGCTGGGCATGGGGCAGGAGGAATTTTTATTTTCATTATGCAGTTTAAGTCTCAGTCAAATCATTCTGCAGCAATGAAAAAACTCCCTTTTTTAAAAAAAAAAATAATAATTTTGATTATGAAATTTCTTCTTCTCTTACCTAGCTATGCAATAGAAAACCAACTTTGGGTGCTGCAATATCCGTTCTTCTGTTCCTTAAAGTTCCTGCTGAGAGTCACACTGCAAGTTGCACTGATCTCCAACCAGAAGGGACCCATTGCTAGGGGACAGGTGAAAGATGTCAAGATCCCCATATGTGATTTGTAATGAACATAAAGAATTTAAGCCCATGAGAACACCAAATGCATATTAATAGCAACTGTGTAAATGAAACACATGTACAACTGTTCTTCAGAAGCCTAGTTTAAGACCCAAAATTATTATCTAGATATCTACCTTATCCTTGTATAAAGCAGTTAGAAAATGTTTTGGAAAAATGTATGGATGCTGCAAAAAACGAAGTTCATCCTTAGTACTACAAGGCAAGATTCAATATTAAGTCTATTCCAAGAGCGTAAAATTAAACTGCCTGATTTTCGAAAAAACTAAGGATCCTAGTGCTCATTAAGGTTGAATTCAAAATACTTTAAGACATTGTTGACATGGAAAAATAAGATCCTTTGTGTTTTTGGAAAAATGTATGGATGCTGCAAAAAACGAAGTTCATCCTTAGTACTACAAGGCAAGATTCAATATTAAGTCTATTCCAAGAGCGTAAAATTAAACTGCCTGATTTTCGAAAAAACTAAGGATCCTAGTGCTCATTAAGGTTGAATTCAAAATACTTTAAGACATTGTTGACATGGAAAAATAAGATCCTTTGTGACATGGAAGATCTATGCTCCTTAAGTACAATTCAGTTATTCTATGGTGGGGAATGAGTTTCTTTGTTTGAAGAAAAGATGTAATATAATAAAGTTCTAACCAGTTTATAATCGCTGAACTAATTTTTGAATCAATATTTGTTATTGATGTATTTGAATTAAAATGTCACTGGATTTCATTTTATAAATTCTAAGCTTAATCTGAAAGTAGATTCATGGTTTTAAAATTCCTTTTTTCAACTCTATTACCATTTGAATTGTAACCTTTAAATGTTTTTACCTCATTTGTATTTTATTTATTTCTGAAAGCACAGAGGAAAACATTGAAGACACAGTACTTGTTAAAAGAAACTGAATTTTCCTCTCAATTTTATTTCATCTTACACATGAAAGCTCTTAAAATCTTAATTTTTGTTGACTCTAACAAATGTGTTTAGTACTACAGTGTCCAACTTTATACATTATGTTCTTATGACTGGTTGTATTTATATTTTAAGTAAAAGCTAGAAATTTAGCCACATCTGAGCAATCTCAGGTATGGCACTCAGTTATGACTAGGTAGGATTAGGCAAGGACTAAGATAAAAACCTTTTCTTATTTGATTCTGGAAACAATGATCAACACTTCTTTCAGTGTCTGAAGATGAAGTGGAAATCCTCAGCTATTTAAATTATTCTCAGCTCTGACCAGCTTAATAAACTACTTTAAAAATACCCTGATGACTCTCGCTCACTATGAACATTGCTCTGTCTTCCATAATAAGCTTTTTGCAATCCAAGGATTTGTATTCACGAATCCTGTAGAAGAAATGTTTCAGGATAGGATTTTAGGAGTTGCCTCTGTCCTTGCACCATTACAGAATGTACCACCACTACAGTTGTTCTGAGTGTGTGGGATCAAGTTGCAATCCAAGTTTTGTTCTGTCACCGACACATGAATTATAACTGCAAACCATTACGGCTGAATGGTTCTAAATGAAGCAACTGAAATGGCAACATTATCTTAGAAGATTTGACTACTCAACTGGAAACACAAACAAAGCAAAAGCACGATAAGTAAAATAAAAGAAGTGATAATCTGAAAGAAAAGGAAGACTGCATCTGAGTGCTTCAATGGCTTGTTCTTTAAGAATCTTCCATGAAAGCAAAGAAGCTAATTGGCGTCACTTATTCCCAGAATAAAAATGACACCAGTTTGGCTCCCCAGAAAGCAACACTTCCTGTAAAAATATGCATTAGTCTGCCTTTCTCCTAAATGTCAGGTGACAATTCCACAAGACAACGTGAGCCAGCTGGTCAGTTCATTATTGGAAAAAAGATTGGACTGCTCTCAAGGAAAGGCAGCCTTGTAATACGATTCTTTGCAACAGAGGAGAAAAACAAAGGCAAAGAATAATAGATCTTCTCTTTCTTCTTGTGATGTGCTTTTATGTATGTGACTCTGCCTTATGAAATCCTAAACCATTAAAAGTGTTGGTGTCTACTGCCTAGTAGTGATCTGGTTCAGGTCCCTGGGCCAAAAAAAGCTCCAAACTCTCACCAGTCTCCTTAGTGCTCAGCTTACTATAGGGCCAAACAAGTCTCAGCACCAGCTAAGAAAAAGTAGGGAAGAGAAACAGGACTGTTGCTTCTGGTGGCAGTCAGCTGCTGGATCGGTTTACGTGAGAAGAGAATCCTTTTCACTGAAGTCGGTTAAGTTAAATATTCAAATACTGTGCACATTCCTTTGACTTTTTTTTTTTAAATCATTTACCAACAAAACAAAATGTAAAAATTGATCAATATAATAGTTTTCCAAAAGGGAGAGATGCATGTTACAACTTCAATCTGCATAGTAGACGTGGCTGATATAACGTGGCTGATATAGGCTGTTAATCCTTGTTCCATCTAAAAAAAAAAAAGACAATTGTGAAATTCCATCCCAAACATGGGATATTGGTCTTATATCATTCTAATACATGTGGACAAGGAGATTTGGGACAGAATTATGTTCACATCCATGACACTAGCAAAATACTTATTACATCCAAAATTCCATTCATATATAAGGACTACTAATAAAAGAAACAGCATAGAAGTTCAGTAGACTATGGTATGAAAGTAGACATATAGAACTAGAATTAATGTATATGTAACTTACAAAGGATAATTAAACTATTCTTACATGCTGTAAGCGTGTGGCAGATTTTTACTGTTATAAAGATACATTAATGAATAAAAAGTATCTCATATATATGTGTGTATATATACAAGACAACTTTCAAAGAACTTGTTGACACATGAAACTCTAGACAAATCAGATCAGTTTAAAGTTAACAGAACAATTTCCACTTGGTTTGAGCCTCCATAGTTTTTTTTTTATTCTGTCCTATCCCTATCTTCCCTTCCTGGAGGTCTCCTTAATCTTTGACTATCCATGTAAGAACTATTCAAGCAAGTATGAGTTACCTTCATACAACATATTCTGAGAATGGACAGTAGCAGAAAGCAGCAAGGCTCCTTCAGACCTGCCTGTTGTCTCACCCAATGTCTGCTTCCTCAGTATTGTACACCATGAATTTTTAAAATGCAAGTGCATTCATGGGGAAATGCTTCGGGCACTCTTTTGCAGCACCCCATTCAAACTACTGTCATCTCAGAAAAGTTGTTGAAACATGAAGCTATTCGGGATAGGCAGGCAAATGTGACCCATTCTACACTATGATAAAAAATAATGGATATCAATTTTCTCATGCCTCCTCCACTCTCAAGTTGTAACTAAAATGTCAGTTAGAGCCAAAGATTAGGTTTTTTTAAAAAGACTCAATAATATGACGTGCTTTTTCTCCAGTTACTGCACTGTACTAGCAAATACAATTATGCACAATAAGTGGCCTAAGACAGTATTAGGTATTCCTCTCACAATAGATCTGCAACACTGGTGTTAGTCACCATGAGTTGTTTGTATAAAAGCTTCAACATGAAAGTATCAATTTTCATATGCTTCTATTTCAACAGCCAGAAGAGTCACTCACCTTATGAATTAGTATTCAAGTATAGAGCATCAATCCCTGCAATGTACAATTTCCATTTCTTGAGGGGTACACAAACTGGTAGAAATCACCTCATGTTTGTGGAATTAAATGTGTAATACAGAAGAAAACTGTTTTTAAATTCCATTTTTGTTCCACATAAAGGCTTCATGTTCATATAATTTTGCAGGCAGGTTAGTGATTGACCTGGTTTAAATAAAAGGTCCTTAAAAAAAAAAAAAAAAAGGAAATAATAGGATGATAACAGAACATCCATTGTTGTTTTTCACTTATATTTTAAATGGTAAAATGGATAATATCTCTCACTTTACAAAACAAGGGTAGTTTATTTTGAAGAGGTTACCTTAACAATACAATATTCCAAGTAAGAAATTAAACTAGTTATCTTCCATAGGTGGCTCAGTTATTTTAATGTCAAAACTACTAGATGATGGATCATTTTTATAATCCCTTTCTCAAAGTTGTGAAAATAAAAAGTATGGCAGTGTATTTTCTAAAAAATAAATAATAAAAATAAATACAAATTTAATGTTTTATGAAGAGGAAAGCTATTTTAAAAAAATACCTAACATTCTAGTATGTAGGCTGAAATAGAATTTATTTTCCAGAAAGTGTATATATACTTTAATGTGAAATTTGGGAAATTAAGAACATTATCAGAAAATTAACCCCAGATAGTTCATAATTTTTTTAATATCAAAAAATATCTGCAGATGCTTTCTATATATGTGTACCCTATATGAACTTCACTTTAAGGTTAACAGCTGAAAATAACACATGGAATAGCTTCCAATCAATAAAACACTTCTAAAAGAAAACCACATTTGAAGTGATAGAGTATTTCTAAAGGCCACATTATAAACAAGTGTTCTGTATGGTATGAAATGTTTCTCTACTTTCCCAGAATTTTCTGAAAATTGTAATTGTATATTGTACTGTTGCTCAGTAGGTCTGAGGAATAGTAGAATGTTGCTAGTACAGGAAATGAGACTATTTGAAACAGATATGCATTCAAACCAGGAGTAAATCAGTATTCTATCAACTCTGTCCTTATCAAGCTCTTCTGATCATACTGTAGCGGGGACGGCCAATACCATCCATCTTCCAGTTCTCCATACTCATTATCTGAGAGTGTCACAGAGGTAATATGCTCTCATCTCGCACTTGCTGAGGGCAGAAGTTCAGCGCACCGAAATGTACCCATCACCTAAAGAAATTACAGAGTTCTTGAGCCTCTTGAAGACAGCCAAAAAGAGAGAAGAAAATCTGCACGAGCCGCTGTGAGTCTTTTACAGTAGAAGTGCAATAAGTCTATTAGAGTATGTACATAGATCTGCTGGCACCAAGTTTTTGTACTTTTTACGCAGGTAAGGTGCTGCATTGTGAATGAGGAATGGACCAGAACAACATTTTACTGAAGACATGAAATGTACCATGCAAGAGAGAAAAGATGTAAATTGATTTTTAAACTTTTGCATATAAACATTCACAAATGTTGTTATCCAAACCAAGAAACTCGATTTCAAGTTATTCTTTTATTTGATTACCTTAGGTAATTCAAAATTATTTTCACATTTCTTTTCTTGATGAGAGAGAGCTCTGTCAGATGTTGTAGTGTGCTGGTCATCTTACTCTCCCTTAGAAAGAAGGGCTGACTAGAGTGATACAGTCTTCATATTTTCACTCAGGCAATCTACACTGGTTCATGCAAAACCAGTAGGCCATGATCCTCTTCACCCAGGAGTTAATGCCATAACAAGAAGTCCTAAAGGTGCAGTAAGAGATACTTATCAAAGTCTAATGCAGTTTCTGTGGAGTAGTATCACAAAATTAGGACTTTTTTTTTCAGATGGTCTTGTGCACTTATCCCTGGAATCAAGACTTTGTGGCATCAGGATTTCCTTTTCCTTGCATTGTAAATTCCATTCTGAAAAAAATGCAATACATCTTTTCTTCTGATACCTTGTCCATTTCTCAGATATGTCTGAAAAGTGTAGAGACAAAACATAAATAAAAATATGGAAAATCAGAAGAATTATAACATTTTAGTTTAGGTTCTTTTTAAATTTAGGGACAGATATTTGTAGATTCCTGTTCAACAGCAACCAAAATCATGTCCCAAATACTGAGGTTAAGAAATACAAATCCATGGTACTTCCCTGATAGCACAATTCTGAGGAAAATGTAAGGGCATTAGAGTAAATTCCGTGAAACCAGGCGTGCACGCACAAACAAACAAAAAAAAAAAAAAAAAAGAGGAAAAAGCCATTGCTGTTATCATCTGAGAGAACAGTTCTATAAAAAATGAGGTTTTCTAAACAAGCCTACAGGTGAAGCAATTTATGTCAGAAGTTATTCCTTTTTGTAGAGATCCCTGTTGCTGTATTGATTTAGGTCAAACACAAATCTTAGTTATGGGGTTTAACAGAATTCTATTGATATTTCAGCAGGCTGAGGAAATTATGCAAATCCTGTAGTTACAGCAAACAAAGTAATTAACTCTGCAAATGCAACAGATTCCAGTAAGAATCATTATGGACATGATCTTAAAGGAATACTGTGAGAATTAAAGTTTTCCAAATTATTTATATTATATAATTTATTCTTATTACTTTATACATTTAATGTATTTTTGTAGACAAATATATTTAAGTGGTTTTAACTGCATTCCAACTGAATTTTCTTGTAGGGATTACAATAAGAAAAATGGCTTCTAAACTAACAATGGCTGTTTACTACAAATTGTCACATTTGTCTGAAAAGATTACTCACAAAATGCAGGGTAAGTACATATTTTATAAGACAAATGGTGGGTTTGAGTTTTTGGATGTTAGGGGTAATGGACATTGTTTATGGAGAAAAAAGCTAGGCTGCCTTTAAAATATTGACAGCAGCAACAAGGGAAGGGAGAGGAAGAACTAAACATACCATCACAAAAAGGATGTGGAACAATGAATGTACAGCCAGAGAACAGCCTGTCAACTCAGGTATAGCCTACATAGAGCAGCATACCTCTAGTAACACAGATTTTCTCTTAGAATTAATCATTCTAGCACTGACCAGCATGTCAAGCAGCCTTGCTCAAAACCAAGCTGCTTCACCTTTCATATTATTGACAGCCAGTAAACTAAAGCCAGCACAGGCAATTTCTGCAGTGTTCCTCAGCTGTAGTATAGGTGTTGTAGAGCAGTGGCAGCCTTACTAAAAGAGTTTGAAAGTTGATTGTAACTAAGGTGATGATAATATTACAATAGTCACCCTTTGCAGAAAAGAAATTCAACTTTTTTTTTTTTTTTTTCTGAAAAGGTAATGAAAAAGAAAAGAAATAGAATATCATATGCACCTACACACATAGACACATATATAAAATGCCAACTTTTCCTGATGAAATGTGTGAATTTTATATCGCTATTTTAATATATTGGGTTTTTAACATTATATTGATTTCAATTAATTAATGACACAGAAATTTAAGCAAAAAAAGATTGAATGCGTTGACTTGTGATAACTCATAAAGACCAGGAAAAGTTAGTCTCTGTATTAACAAGGACTAATCATAGATTCATCAAGTCATTCATGTCAGACCATGTATGTGTTTTCACTGTCATTTCAAATGACGTGGACTGTTAATTTGTTAATATGTAAAGTTATGTTCACAGTTAGCACTACAGAAAAGCAAGGGTTAAAAACAGGAGAGAAAAAGTCATTGCTGAAAGGTAGGAAGGAAAACAAAAGATCTAACAACTCCAGTACGGAAACTGAGCAGCTAACATGTTGGCAAAAAAGAAATAATCTGATATAAACCAACATATGGCAAAAATCAGCGAAACCTCCGCCAGATAGGAAAACATGTTTAAGCCACAGGTTATCAAATAAATGCAGATACAGCAAAATCAAACACCGGAGGAAAACAAAAGTGTGACTGAGGCAAAGGAAGTTTAGCCTGTATACACAGAGAGATAAACGCTATGGAACAAAATAAAATGAAATTAAATGATCCTCCTTCCCCTCAGACTTGCACGTTTTGTGCCTTGAAGGTATATATCAAAAGCCCATACAGACAAGAATGGAACCACATGTAACCACACAGAGATTCATTTTATTTATTTATTTTTATTTCACATGCTAAAAAAGAGGGAGGGGGAAGGAAAAACTCTGGTCCCAGATTGTAAATTGCCTCAAGTAATTTTTGAAATATGGTATATATTACACTAAGGAAAATGATAAATTTGAAGTAAACCTGACAAAACTTAGACCTTTGGCAAAATGCTATGAACAATTAATTTCCTTTCCCCCTGTCTCATCTTCACCTCCCCACCCATCTCTGCACCAAAAGTGAACCAAAAATTCGCCAAAAGTGAATGTTATTTTCGTACCATGAAAAAGATATTGAGTCCTGCTTCCTGGCAAACAGAGAGTTAGCAAATTCTCTCCAATCCTTTAAATATGAAGTGACTTTGAATATATTTGTAGGAAAGAATAGTGGTTATTTAAATAGGCATCTCTCAGGCTATTTAGTTTTTCTCTCTTCTGAACAACACCTTATAGAATCATAGAATCATAGAATCATTGAGGTTGGAAAAGACCTCTAAGATCATCGAGTCCAACCGTTGACCCAACACCACCACCCACTAAGCCATGTCCCTAAGTGCCTCATCTACACGTCTTTTAAATACCTCCAGGGATGGCGACTCCACCACTTCCCTGGGCAGCCTGGTCCAATGTTTAACCACTCCTTCAGTAAAGACATTTTTCCTTACATCCAATCTAAACCTCCCCTGCCGCAACTTGAGGCCGTTTCCTCTCGTCCTATCGCTGGTTACTTGGGAGAAGAGACCAACACCCACCTCGCTACAACCTCCTTTCAGGGAGTTGTAGAGAGCGATGAGGTCTCTCCTCAGCCTCCTTTTCTCCAGACCAAACAACCCCAGTTCCCTCAGCCGCTCCTCAGAAGACTTGTTCTCCAGACCCCTCACCAGCCTCGTTGCCCTTCTCTGGACACGCTCCAGCACCTCGACGTTATGTTCTAGCTGGAAGCCAACAGACAGCAATGAAAATTATAAAGAATTAGCATCATGTACTCATGGCAAGAAACTGCACTTAGCAGTTTAGCTGTTACATTTTAGTTTAGCCTCAGCTTTCAGATAGGCCTGAGACAACATGCTACATACAGAACAGTGCAGAAATTCTCTGAAAAAGACAGACAAGCTGACCATTTTATGAGATTTCTAGGAGATGATTCAATAGCAAGGAGCTTTCCTTTCAACAAACTAGAGTGTACACCTAGAAAATTATAATATCCCTAATGTCCAAGGACCAGATATAATTCAAACAACCTTTGAGCTTTCCAGTTCTTAAAGGGTGCCATAACCTTTATATGGAGGCCATGAAGGGCTATTTCAGCTATAGAATAACCAGACTGCATCTTCTCCATAGCTTCTGCTGAAAAAGCAGTTAATGCTCCAGGCACTCCCAATATTATTTTCCTCAGAGAGTTGCCTTATACAGTAAGTAGTCTTCAGTTCTCAGACCAAATAGTTTTGTAGGACAGAGCCTTCCTTACATGTTTCCTCATATTGTGTCTTCACAGACAGAGCAAGTGAAATTCCAACCACAAATATGGAAAGACATAAGTATATATGATGCACAGTTGTATTCAAGACTCTCCTTGAATTCTCCTAGAATTGTTATCCACTATAAAAGCTGAGAGGGTTTTTTTGCTAAAAATTGTGAAATAGATGCATCTAAAATGTAAATAGTCTCAGTCTGTACCATATTGTACAAGATAATGGTTATCCACATGTAAAAGAGATGCCACGTCTTTGTCTCTGTGGCCCATTTTTCATTCTGCATTCAAACTGAACAAACATAAAAGACTGTACATAATGCAAAAGTTTCTAAACATAAAAAGGTTTGTATTTCTTCTTGTGAAACTTGAAATATTTCTTTTCTCAAAACAACAAGAAAGTAAAGAAAGTAAACCTTACAGAAACACACATCTCTCAAGAAATGTTAAACTGTACATCTCTTTTCTAGATTTCATTGGACAGAAATTTTTCTCAGGAATGAGTTGTAAAATGCAGGTTGTTCCTGCAACTTTGGGGAAACATTTGATGGATAATCAAACTCTAGCAAACACACTTCCTTCAAGCTCGCAAGAGAACTAATGTTTGCCTGTTGGGGATACTTGATAAAGTGTAAGTGAAAATTGCTGCACTGAGCCACCAACCTCCCAGAGGAAGTGAGGTTTGAGCATCAGAGAAATGGAAAAGATATTAAGAGTGACGGAGAATAGGCTTAGTCCCAGAGGATAACTTTGATTTAAAAAGTGTGTGATTGTGGAAGTCACTATCGCCTTTAATTACTGAATTAATTAAGCATACAATCAAAAGTTATAAAGTGGTTGATCTTTTTCTAAAGGGAATTTACTCAATAGGCAATTTCCCAATGTGCTCACAACCTAAGTATGCTTACTCTTATTCCAAATACAGAGTCAACTGTGAAATTTATCACTTCCACAAACTATTACAGTATTATTTTTAAACAGTTTTCTGCTTAGAGATTTTCTGTATATGTATGTGATCATAGATACCTACCCATCTCAATAAGAATTTCTAAATCCAAATGTATATATTTTATATGGATTCCTATTGCCACATGTAGAGCTAAATGTCTGAAGGCTAACATTTTGTTAAAATATACTGGACCTATGTCTAAAATACTTAAAATAATGGCTGACTGCCACAAGCTCTATACTTTCCAAGGGATTCCCAGCGCACATGGATCATCCTTGCCTGTTAAAAAAGAGGACATAATCAACGCATTACAAGCTGATTCTTTGCATTTTGAAGAATAGTTTATGAGAAATAGATACTCTAAATTCTGAAATAAAAACACTAAGCTGTATTGTTCAAATCTATGCTTGAAAGATTTTGAGTATGTTAAACAATATTAGTGGCAATATGCACTTCAGTGGTTAAGAATATGTCGTGACTACTCATGTTTAGCTTTTGCGTATGATACCTTACAACATTGTTGTGTCTGTCTATAAAAAAAATACTATTTGCCATTAGAATTAACTTAACCACAGTGGAATTTTCAGTTCCAGACTTCAATATGCAGCAAGCATACTTACAGGTGTTTCAGAAAAAGGAATTATTTTGCTATCAAGCTGTATGTTGTTCCTTGTCCAATATAGGATATTAATAAAATGGAAGATGTTCTTGATAAACCACTGTTGTGCAAGTGGTGGCATTATCATAACCATTGCATTTTCAAGCACGTTGTGCATACATCATTAGGTAGGATGAGATTTAGAACAAGATTTGTATGTAACTAGTAGACATCCAAAGCACATTCTAACACAGAATTTTATGGTGGAACCTACATTCTTTTGTTCTTGGAATGTTGTGTATATAGGAGACACTTTTTGATAAATGACTTCCAGTGATGGCCTACTGTTTGTGTATTTTCCAAATTATTATTAGTCATTAATCATTTTTTTAAACATATATTATTCCAATTTTCCTCAAAACTATGGCTACAACTACAATTACAGAATTGCATGTACAACTATAACAGGAGAAAAAGTAGTCTCAAACTTTTTCAGTCCCTCTAAAGCAATGTTTGTTCTTTGTTCTCTTGGTCTCTTTTGCCTAGTGTGTACCTATTTAACTCCTTTTCAACTCCAAAACACCTTCTATTCTTGTACCTATAAGTTCTGAGCAGGGTTAATCATCATCTTGTCTTTTTGAACTATGATTCTGGCCTGTCTTTTCAGCTTGAAAATATGTGTAAAAGCTATACGTTTACAAGTTATTGATTCCAGCTAATATATATGAACATGACCTGGTAAATACAGTGGAAAGTTGTATCACTTAATATGGAAAAAGAGAAGGGCCATCCTTATTTCTATAAAGCAGTTTTATTCAACCATAACTTTGTTTTTGAAATGGAATGCACAACTTTTTCATTCATCCTTCTCATATTTGAAACAGTATTTCACAATATGAGATAAATTAAAGAAGTCAGTAATGCTATTTGAGGATATAATCTGCAAATTATACTTAAGTGAAAAGCTTTCTTAAGTTTGGATCAAATTTCATTCTCAAAGAAAAAATCATAGATATCCAGGAAGTGTTACATGAGACACTTCAGTTGATTTTGAATAAGGTTGTCATATTCTTAATTAAGAAGATCATATAAATATTAAATATTATATGAACATGTGAAAAGTATTAGATACTTGTAGATTCTATGCCCTTTCTTAAGAGCAGAGAAACCTCTTTTCACACAATTCATGCTATATGAAACACAGCCTTTGAAAGTAGATTTTTTTTTTAATTTTTAAAAAGTCAGATCCTGCAAATATGCTAATTCTTATTGCATGTTTGTGTTTAATTGCCACAAAGGATTTTCTTTCATTGGCTTGTCTAATTAATTCTGAACCAATGTAAGCTTTTGACAAGTACAACTTTTGACCTATGGTGACAAGCTCCACCAGTTCCTCCCCCCACATGAAAAAGTACTTCTCTTTGCTCATTTTGAAACTGATAATTTTGTGTGACGACTGCTTGTTCTTGTACGATGAAACCATGTAGATAATGGTTTGTAAGTCACTTTCTTCACAATACTTATGATTTTATATACTTCTTTCAGGAGTTATTTCTCATCACTCATTGGGAGACATCATATAGCAATTGGGAAAAATGAGACAAAGATTCATGGTGATAAGAAGCCAGTGGAGAAAAGATATTAAGGTAAGAATAGAGAAATTATGTTTGCAATACCATAAGAGGAGATAAGGTAGGTATGACTGTACTATTCTTACAGGTACAGAAGTTTGCTATCTGTTCTCCCACAGTGGTGGCACCTCTTACCTATTGATCTTCATGTACTCATTCTGTTCTTCATTCTTCTGCTTTACTTCTTATCCTCTTGTTTCTTCTTGCAATAAAAGATATTTTATTCTCTTCCTTTTAAAAAATATGCAACCTTGACCTTGTAAGTCCTACTTAAATTTAACCTCTTTTGTGGAGCTTATCAATGATGTCATTTTAGACAATCTCCAAACCAGCACTTTATCATCTACTTCAGAACCACCTGTATACAGTGTTCACTGAGAAACAAAGGAAAAGTCTTTGTTTGTCCCTTTTTATAGAAGGGAGAGCTTTCTACACCTAGGGGAGAAATAATTCAGTTATGTTTCCCCCTTGACTTCCCTGTTTCTCTCTTCCCACGGGCTTCTCAGCAGTTCTGTCTAAGTTTAGGAATACAGAATGAAACGTTCAGAAGAGCTGGACGTGACATCTTTCAGGTACCTAAGAATTATACCAGAGACACTCACATATCTTAGGCCAGAGACACTCACAGATATGTTACACGCGTGGATCTTCAGACCAATTGTAGAAGGACAGAAAAGGTAATAGACTAATGGTCATGAAATGCCCCGTAAGCTTGAAGTAAAAATCAGCCACTAGAATGTGTTTGAAACACAGAGAAAGTGCTGTGATATTCATGTTGCTACAGTTTCTAAAATAAATTTAAAGTCCCAATAAATGAAACTTTATTTAAAGATGATTGACAAACTAAGGAAACCTCCTTTTGAACCATATTTATGACAAAGTTGTTTGTTCACAGCTGGCAAAATCTATTGTTTTCTGATATGTCCTTGTTCTCAGAGATTAAATAATTGATCTGACAGTTATGATTGTTTTTAAGGTTTTGAGTTAATAACAAAAGCTCTATGAAAGAAAGGAAGGAAGAAAAAGAGCAAGAGAGGAAGGAAGGAAAGAAGAAAGAGAGGAAGGGAGGGAGGGAGGGAGAGAGGAAGGAAGGAAGGAAGGAAGGAAGGAAGGAAGGAAGGAAGGAAGGAAGGAAGGAAGGAAGGAAGGAAGGAAGGAAGGAAGGAAGGAAGGAAGGAAGGAAGGAAGGAAGGAAGGAAGGAAGGAAGGAAGGAAGGAAGGAAGGAAGGAAGGAAG
>NW_008795885.1:5958422-6000425 GCF_000699145.1 Aptenodytes forsteri | reverse complement strand
GGAGGGAGGGAGGGAGGGAGGGCGAGCTTTCCTTTATTGGCATTGCAGTCAACTGATTTTCTTAGAAAGCTCCCAGTAACTATCTAATAGCCAGAGCCTGAGTTTTCTAGCTTAACCACTTTCCTCTGGAAAACTGAAACCAATTTTCTTTTTATTTGAAGATAGGTTACACTGTTTAGTGGGGGAGGAAGTTGTGATACTTAAAGTACATACTTTGTCAAGTAAGTTCTCCGAAGCTTCTTTAAACTGAATTGAATTACTTATGCTAAAAGATATGTAAGAGAGGTTTAATAATTTCAGCAAGTTTAAAAAAACATATTACTTTTAATGCTGGAAACTGTTATAGACGTTTCTGGAAACTGAGGCATTGCAAAGTTTTAAAGCTCCTATCTGAAACTCTGTAATCCTAAAACCAAGATACCATAAACATAAATTATTCCCAGGAAAGTATTACCAACCCAGACAGAAGACTTTCTTCTAAATGAATACAGAATAGAGAGATTCATACAGTGAATCAGAGTGAGGGAAACATTTTCTTCATGAATGAAAAGCACTTTTTTTATCATTCTGTTTCTTCTGCTGGTGAGATCTCTGAAAAAAAGATGCTCCTTCAGTGCTGTAGTTTGTTTTATTCTGCCTATTTTGGCTTGTGAAAACTCAAACTGCTCTGGTGCTTCCTTACCAAGTTTAACTTCCCATTCACCCCATCTTTTCTGACGTCAAGTTTAATAATTTCATGTTGCAGTAGGCACAGCACCATGGCACCCCAGGTACTGATATCCTATGCTGGTGCAGACACCTTCTGCAGAATAGACTTCTGGAGCATTGCATCGAGTCTGAAGAGACTGTGGAGTCAAGTCCTGAGGGAGAGCTGACTCCTTACAAGCCTCAGTCTGCTTCCAGATTTGACAGTCAGGTAGGCAACAATGCTGTTTGCGTTTCAACTTTTCTAAGTACTTGGCTGTGGGCAATCAGCTGCCCAGGACCTTACTCAGATCATGTAAATCACTGCTAAAGGCTTTCTCAGCTGCCTCTGCTGAGAAAGGTGAGCTGGCAACTGTATTTACTCATGATGTGTTTTGATCAGGATGCCCAGATAAATAGCTCTGACACCTTCCCCCACAGGAAAATTGTCCTGGACTGGATTTTGGTGGCTGCTCCTGTTAATAGATTGGGTCAAGGACATCCAGACTGAAACTAACAGAAGTATCACATAAATGGCAGAAGGAAATGCATAGTAGACAAAGGTAAATTACTGGGTACTGAATAATCTGAATCCTAGAATTCATCATATTTAAAAGCAGAAAAAGAAATCAAGGGAAAGGAGAGGGCATGTGAGGTATATAAATCAAGAAGATTGCTGCTACTAAAGCCAGTAGATGAACCTCAGGTTTCAAATGATTGAAAAATTGGTAAGTATGTTGAAAATGAAAGGAAGATTGTGCAAGACAAGAGGACATGTAATGAAGGATTTTACAGGCTCATCAGAAATATGAATTGGAGAAGACTGTAAGCCCATTAAGGAAGGAAAAGACCTTTCTAACAAAGAATGTGTGCACTCCTTAAAAATAGTAGTTTATTTGTTTCTGTGTGAACCAAAGAGACAGTAAGGGCTAGCAAATTATAATGTCAAAAGTTTCATCCCTTGGAGCACGAAAGACAGTGCGGAAAGACAAAGTGTTTTTAAATTATTGCTTTTATTTTTATTATTAATTAGGAAAGATCTTACAGTCTGTGTTGTGTCTACAGTAATTTTCTGTTAGAACTACAGTGAAAGTAAAAGGTTCTGTGTTATGTCCAGTTCTGTTCATCCTAAACACCTTGCTGGAGGAATGGCTGAAGGAATGATTTCCAAAGACATCTACAGTACTGCAGCAGCTGCGTAGTCTGGGCTATCTTTTATATACTTACTTTGGTTCTAACACCAGGACAGCTGCAGTGACTGTAGATAAACATCCAGTAGTTGAAATCATGCTGCTATAACTAAACTTCTGTTAGTCCCCCGGGTAGTTATGCTAAAAATTCATTTACATATGCTGCATCACAATTTCTC
The DNA here is from genome assembly GCF_000699145.1 of Aptenodytes forsteri. Taxonomy (NCBI): domain Eukaryota; kingdom Metazoa; phylum Chordata; class Aves; order Sphenisciformes; family Spheniscidae; genus Aptenodytes; species Aptenodytes forsteri. Next base: position 5,998,372 of record NW_008795885.1, on the reverse strand, counting down.
TAGCATTATAGTTCTTTCTATGGAAGACAATCTATGATACCAGTGTAGTAATTTTGACTTTGGCAGATTTAAGGTCAGGTTCCAAAGAACCTTTGAATTTTATGGAAGGGATCTTATACACCTTACTTTGTAAATGGAAAAGATACATTTGAAGCAAAATAATTTTCTGAGTGTCCTTAATTATAGTCAGCTTTGATTTATAGTCTACATGAATGATGAGTATGAGTAGATTACATTCATTTATATGATTTCATAAATTTTAGAAACTTATCTCCTTATAGTTGTGATAATAAGGCCAATTTGTGAGCTACTACTGCATTTCAAAAGGGTGCAGTAGTAGCTCATAATTCATCCTTTTTAGAATTCAGACTGGAGTAGAAGTCAGGGAATACCTGAAATGAAACCCAAAGGTTTGCCCAGTATAAAGGAAAACATCTTTTTAAAACAGACATTGTGACAATAAGAATTTGCTTTAAAACTAAGGTTTTGGCCAAAGCAAAAAATACTAACATATGCAGAGGTACTACTTCCAGCTGAAGTAAACACTGGCATGAGAGAAAGAGTTCTGAGAAAATTGCATAATAGGGATTAAAATCTGAAGATTAGATTGGAGTTAGATGACAGGCTGAATTCAGTGGGCTTGATCTTTTAAGGGGAACTTTTTTTTTTTTTAAATTAAATTTTTAAAAAGCCTTTTCTTCACTTTAAGAACATTTAGTACTGAAAGTAGGCCAGTGTGTTCTAGCTGAGAATCTAACACACAAATTACAAAAGCAAACAAACAGAGTTACAAAAAGTAAGCAATTGCTTGAAGAGCTTGATTGAATCACAGTGGACAGAACATGATCCAAAAATCAACATGAAAAAATTTGTTAATGTAGAGCTTTTTTTTTAATAAAGTGTATCAAAAATAAGGTATTGAGGCAGAATTAAAAATTCTCCTACCTGATGACTACCTGGCAGAGATGTCCTGACAATGACTACCTGGCTGGCAGAGATGTCCTGACACATTGTTTTAATTAGAGGCCAATTCTTGATCCATATGGTCAGAAGCCCAGAATGTAGGATTAGTAAACCAGTAAAACTTTATGTGAGCATTGTTGTGTCTTTTCATTATAAAAGAGTGTTGTATCAAAGAGTGGTTAAAGTTTTGATAGTTTAAGCTGTATCCACAATAAGAGCACTGTGTAATATATACCAGAATAGGTGTACAAGTAAAGTGCTTTTAATATGGATATTGTCTTATTTGGGCTGTATGGTGTCATAGAATCATAGAATCATTAAGGTTGGAAAAGACCTCTAAGACCATCGAGTCCAACCGTCGACCCAACACCACCATGCCCACTAAACCATGTCCCTAAGTGCCACATCTACACGTCTTTTAAATACCTCCAGGGATGGGGACTCAACCACTTCCCTGGGCAGCCTGTTCCAATGTTTAACCGCTCATGTCCCTAAGTATGCAAATTTAAAAATAGTGTACTATGTTTCTGCAATACAGTAGGTATGAGAAAATGGTTGAACAAAGATTTGCATTTAACCTGAGATTCTGCTAGCATCATGAAGCACTCAAACTGCACTCTGTGGCTGATCATGACTCTATCAGAAGTTACAGAAATGCACTTTGTGTGCAGAGCCTTATTATTCACAACTGGGTTTTGTTTATGTCCCATTAAACACTCTGGACTGTCGAATATACCTTACACAGAAAAATGAATAAAATTGGAGATCTAAAGTAAGTAATATCTCAACACTGTACCCATGAAATAATACAGCTGTTGCCAAGGTATGTATAGTTTCTCTGTGTAGTTCAACTTGCAATTACAAACTAGACCGTAAACCAACCTATTTATTAATGCTGGCCAGGAAAGGGGCTTACCTCATTAGTTCAGATTTGTTAACCTATTTGTCATAACACTTCAACACTCAAACTGGACCCCAGTCATCATTCTGTTCCTCACACTCACATTCCAAGGTACAGATATTCTATAGGTTTTTATACTTCACATTGTTGGTATAGGAAAGCAGTGTCATCACTTCGGTATGTTACAATCTGTTGTGGAACACAATGTGATAATGAGGAACAATGAATAAGAAAATTATTAACTCCTTGTTAATAATTTTATAGAGTCAGGTTGACCCAGTTCATGATTTCTCTCCAGAGACAGTGAGATTTCATAAATGTACACAGCCAATCCTGTGTGGGGAATCTGAAACTAAACAATAACAAGAAACCTTAACTTGAATTAACCCCAGAGAAAACTGCATAAACTTGCTCAGCATGTCACCTGCTCCATTATGTCTTTGCAATGCCATGTCTACATCTTTTAGAAGAAGAAGAAACTGCAGAGAAGCTCTGCATTTCAGGAGGGTGGTGTATTACTACTTAAAATGTGTCTGGGCATCACATTTAGCAGACTATACAATCAGACTTATCTATGCTCTGTCTGTGCAGAACTGTCCTCCCATTTTTCACACAGTAGACAGCAGTAAGCATTGTTCCTACCTTCCTCCAATACATTTTAGGATTTATTCATAGTTACATACTTACAAGTATATTAATAGCTCATGATTCTCCTGTATCTCATTTATTATTTAGTTACAAACAAGGATAATTTCTGGGCAGCATTCACATCAGGATGGTGTTTTCTGGAATTACTTGTGTATCTTCTTTTTTTCCACTGCAAAACAGATTTCCCACAGTAGCAACCTGTGACACTTTTGCTAACAAAATGTCTTCAGGGTGAAGGTGATTGATCACACTGTGAAGTCTCAGACTATGCTGGCTTTAAAGAACTTAGCTGGAAAATTCCAATTTCCTGAGGTGAAATTGTCTGCCTGAGGGTGATGTCAAGTGTTGTTTTGCAAGGGTTAAATTGCATCAGGTGAAACTGCACTCATTTGTAATGTTTTCTTCTCACCAAATTGGAGCTAACTTTGCAAGCACATGTTATTTACAGGTTGCCAGTTTCTGAATTATTATGTATGTGATTATCTTAACCTTCTTATTAGCTATAGGGGCTAAAGTAAGTATTATGGGGGCTCAATTACCTAACTTAATTACCATGTGTAAAGAACAGCACTGATTATGAGTCACACACATAGTAAAGGATTATATAGCATTGTAAAATGTTGTAGCTGATTGCATGTGAGTCTGCATAGGTGTTTACTGTGTCATTGGGTTAGACAAGATTGCCCTGTGTTCTTTGGTAATGTGAGCTGAAATAACTGGCTACAGCCTTTGAGGGATTTTATTTTGCATCCAAAAAATGGGAAATTTTGGTATATACCATCAACTGACCAAGCAACACAACTAACATATCTGAAGATAATATGCATCAGAAATCAAATGCTTCCTGTCATGTTTAGACATGTGGGTCAAACCAGTGAATGTGGTTGTAAGATATATAACTGTGGCAGTAAGACGTTAGTGAGAATTTTAGAGGCTGACTACTCTCTGAGATCCTCCACCAGCATTTACAAACACTGGATTAGGAATATTAGAGGAATATCCTCTGATTCTGTAAGGATTAGAGATATGCTTGCCTAGACCTTTTATGGACCTACTGTCCATGAATTGGTCTGATTTCTGAATCAGAACCTGCCACTTTTGAACCTACCAATCTTGTCTGCCTGCAGCAACAACTTCCAAAAGTTCATACAGAAATTTGTTAGTAGATTTTGCAAGTTCTCTAATTCTCCATCTTGGTAGAGAAGGAGTAGAATTTATCCTGGGAAGAATATAGGGACACTGCCCAAATGTGTAGGGATGGGATCAGGAAAATTAGGGTACAGTTGGAGCTGAATTTGGCAAGGAATGTGAAGAATAATAGGAAGAGCTTCTACAGGTACACTGGTCAGAAAATAAAGATTAAAGAAAATGTGCCCCCTAATAAATAAGTGAGGAGAATTAGTGAAAACCGACATGGAGAAGGCTGAGGTACTCAACAATTTCTTTTGCCTCAGTTTTCACTAGCAATCAATCTTACCACATCTCTCAAGTTCCTGAACCTCAAAGCAGGGACTGGGGGAACAAAGTCCCTCCCATTGTAAGAGAAGATCATCTTCAAGACCACCTGAGTCACCTGAACATACACAAGTCCATGGGACCCAACAAGATGCATCCCAAGGTACTGAGAGAATTAGCTGGTGTAGTTGCCAGGCCACTCTCCATCATATTTGAAAAGTCATGACAGTCAGGTGAAGTCCCCAGTGACTGGAGAAAAGGGAATATAATACTCATTTTTTGAAATGGTGAGAAGGAGGACCCTGGGAACTAGTGACCAGTCAGCCTCATCTCAGTGCCCAGTAAGATAAGGAACAGATCCTCCCGGAAGTTAAGTTGAAGCATATGGAAGGCAGGGAGGTGATTAGAGACAGCCAATATGGCTTCACCAAGGGCAAATCATGCCTGACCAATCTAGTGGCCTTCTACAATGGAGTGACTGCATTAGTGGACAAGGGAAGAGAATTCTGTAAGGTCTTTGATACAGTCCCGCACAACATCCTTGTTGTTAAATTGGAGAGATATGGCTTTAATGGATGGACTATTAGATGCATAAGGAATTGGCTGGATGGCCACATCCAAAGAGTTACAGTCAATGGCTCATTGTCCAAATAGAAAACAGTAATGAGTGGTGTCTCTCAAGGGTTCTTACTGGGACTAATAGTATTTAATGTCTTCATTAATGACATAGATAGTGGGATTGAATGCACCCTCAACAAGTTTATAGATGACACCAAGCTGAGTGGTGCAGTTGATATGTTTGTTGGAAGGAATGCCATCCAGAGGGACGTTGACAGGCTTGAGGAATGGACCCATGCGAACCTCATGAAGTTCAACAAGGCCAAGTGCAAGGTCCTGCACCTGGGTCAGGGCAATCCCCAGTATCAATACAGACTGAGGGATGAATGGATTGAGAGAAGCCTGTGGAGAAGGACTTGGGGGTACTGACGGATGAAAAGTTGGACATGAGCCAGCAATATGTTCTTGCAGCCCAGAAAGCCAATTATATCCTGGGCTGCATAAAAAGAAGCATAGCCAGCAGGGCAAAGGAGGTGATTTTCCCCTTCTACTCCGCTCTTGTGAGACTCAACCTGGAGTACTGCATCCAGTTCTGTGGTCTCCAGTACAAAAAAGACACGAGTTAGAGCGAGTCCAGAGGAGGGCCATGAGAATGGTTAGAGGACTGGAATACCTCTCTTCTTTGGAGAAAGGCTGAGAGAGTTGGGGTTGTTCAGCCTGGAGAAGAGAAGGCTCCAGGGAGACTTTATTGTGGCCTTTCAATATATAAAAGGGGCCTATAAGAAAAATGGTGAGAGGCTTTTTACCAAGGCCTGTAGTGACAAGAAGAAGGGCAATGGTTTTAAACTGAATTATGATAGGTTTAGATTGGACATAAGGAAGAAATATTTTATGATGAGGGTGGTGAGACACTAGAACAGGTTGCCCAGAGAAATTGTGGATGACCCATCCTTGGAAATGTTCAAAGTCAGGCTGGATGGGTCTTTGAGCAACCTGATCTAGTGAAAGATGTCCCTGCCCATGTCAGGGGGTTGGACTAGATGAACTTTAAAGGTCCCATCCAACCGAAACTATTCTATCATTCCATGGTTCTGTGATCACAAACACCCCATCTTCCCACGTTCCAACAAATTTGAAATTGTGCATCAGAGACATTTTCCATCTTAAATTGTGCATCAGAGACATTTATAAAATATCCATAGAGTTGTCCAAAATCATCAGACTGTTACATAGCCATGTAAATGGCTGATGCACTACAAGCAATGGGCAATTGCTACATTCATATAAGTAGGAACGTGGTTATGCAGCTTGTTTGGCATTTTGGCCCAAATGAGGAAATTGTTTTACTTTTTGACAAAATCATGAGCATCATCCATGCAAAAATCTCTATAACAAGACAATAAGGTTTAAGTTACTCCCCCTCAACCCCCCCCCAAACCATTTTCTAGATACTTCTTACTTGTTTTTCAAAGCTCAGCTTACTTTGTTAAAGGGAGGTTTATAATCCATCACAACTTTCAGTTCAGTAAAATAAAGCAAAAATATATAAGCAAGCAAATAATAGTACCATGGCAGGGCATATTCAGCCAGTGTTATTTCATAATTTGACTACAATTAGTATACAATTAACCTACAATCTCACCGCTTTTTACTCTGCTCCCAGAACCCTTCTCAACTGCCATCATAACATCACAATTTGTTTCATGAACTTCACATGCTCATGTATGTACTGTGAGGATGATTTCCCCTGCTTTCATCTGCTTTATTTGTATTTTTGACCAGTTCATTGAATTCTTGGAGGGAATGTGATAATAGAGATAGCATTGTGACAATACAAATAGCCATTCAGGAACTTATAATTACTACATTAATAAATTGTCACACAAAACACAAAGTTATTTCTTAGTTCTTCATTCCAACCCAGTAAATTTTGACCTTTTTTTTTTCCCCCCCAAATATTCATCTTACATTAATGATAAATTGAGACATAATTACTGTGGTAGAGCAGTACCTAGACCACAGTTAAATAGAAACTATGGAAATGTTTGAGTATAAGACAATATTAAGAAGAATGAACTATTCTAGCTGTTAAAGGAAGACCTTGCTCATAGATCTTGCTCAGAAACATGATTTTATAGTTTGGATTCCTTTTGGTACCAGATACTGGTCAGTTCTTTTACCTCTTTTAATCTTGAAGATGAATTTTTTTGTCCATGTTTAATTGAAGGACAACTCTTTCAAGATTTTTAAACAAATTATGGCTTGACTTTTTTTTCGTCTGACTCAAGATAAACTTTCCTTGATATTTTATGTTGTTATATTTCTTTTCCAAACAAGTTTATTTTATACATCAATATGTAAGAAAAATAAACAAATTCTTCTTCAAGCAATTCTAGGAAAGAACTCTTCTTGTTTAAAACTCTGGGTTTTGTACCTGTATGTTATGCTCTTCTGAGAAATATTAGACTTCTGGAATGCATGAAGAGTATACCTTAAGATTTTCATCTTGACAGGACTTTGCTTTGTATCAAATAAAACGTGCATTACGTGTTATCTGAGTGTGGAGTGCATGAAGTTTCTTATTGTTTTTTACAGTAGTATGCATTTATCTCTATGCCATCGGTTGGTAATTTTTTGATGGTGCTACAGAAAACCATGAGGAAGATGCTGCCAAGTCCTTGTTCATGCTGTGAAAGTGACTATGTTAAGCTAATTTTTGTATGTATTTTCTGGTGGTATTACTTAAGCAAATGAATTTTGTTATTTTGCAGCTAGGCCAGATACTAATAAAGTTTTTATTAGCCTGGTAGAAACAGTGGTGTCTTGGGCCACTGGGCCACTTTGTATTTATAATTTTGTAGGCTGAATAATGATCATAATGTAAACATGATCAGTCATTGAACTGACTAGCACAGGTGTCAGAACAGAACAGAATTTAATGAAAAGGAATGTCTCAGTCTCAGTAAATACTGCCTTAAATTCACAGCCTGTTAATTTAGACTGTGGGAACATAGACCACTATAGAATCCTAGCAAATAAATCTTCTACTAAAATATTAAAATATAAAGATCAATAGGATGAAGATGAAATATTAGTAACATTAGTAAACATGAACAAAAATCACGTTGAGCTTAAATGAGATGTTCTTTTATTTTTTGATAGCTTACATATAGAAACACTATCAAACATAAAAAATGCTATTATGTTTGCATGTGTGTGTACAGAGTCCCATAATCTTTTTTCAGACATGCCAATAAATCACTTCAGATGCTGTAAGGAATTTCTCCAAAACTTGCATATACAAAGACACATGAATTTTTACAAAATGTTTCTCATTTTTTAAGAAGCAGAAAATTATTAGATTGATTATTTTGTCCTAGAAAAAATTCAGATATTCCTAATAATACTTTTTAATGCCAATGTTCTTAAATAAGACACAGAAAGTAAATCATTCAAGAATGAATTCTTGAATGGAAAACACAATTCTTGAAAGGGAGACACAACCTGAAGTTATAGGATCCTAAAGTCTGAAGGCAAGTCTGGCCATCTTAGACCTTGCTCTGTTCATGCATTGCATGGAGACTCTTAAACATGGCTGATTATGCTACAGGGCAGAAATTAGCAGTAAATAACAGATAATATTATTTAACTCTGTTTGCAGTTTTCAAAAATTTAGGGATGCCAGGATTTAAGAAAATCTTTCCAGCATTTATAACCAAGTTATTTTATTTCAATATAAAACATAACATGATTTGCTTACTCAAAAAAAAAAAAGGCTACCCAACATAGATCTGTACTGTCAAGGTATGCAAGAGCTCTGCAGGGCCCTGAGCTGCAGAAGGCAAGGAATTAAGTAATTACATATTTTCTTCACATAAAAAGGCTGTAGCAATGAAACAGAATCATTGGCCAATCAGATGCTGGGTTAGAAATGGAGAGGTGATATAAATTAGTCTTCAGAGGCTTAATAGGGTATCTTTGCAGGAATGCTAGTTTCAAGAGAGAAGAAGTTAAAGCTTGGGTTGGAATCATTGCTTGAGCTTATTGTGAAACAATAGGGACTATCATCTTTTCAAGTTATACACAGGCTTTAATTACCAAAAAAATGCAGGAGAAATGTTAGCAGCCTTAGCGTATAAATAAGGCTTAATTATTCATAGAACAGCCATGCTCATTTGCTCTAAAGGAATGGTGATTAAAAAATCTGGAGCTGAGAAAGGGCTTTCGTTTGGTTTCTTCACCAAGGCACAGACCATATATTTTTTCAGCTTGGCATTAAGAAGTCAGCATGCCTTATGTAATGAATGCAGGAAAAGGCATTTGGTAAGCTCCAGGCAATTTTAATTTTCTTTCAATTAAAACAAATAAGGATGAGATAAAAAATAGATGATCACTGTCTACTGAAAAGTGTCTTCACATCCAAATACTAACATGAGCGGTGATAGGTTTGGGGTTTTGTTTTGTTTCTGACCTGAGATTGGTTCTAGATGCAAAACAATGTCTAGTCAGCAAAATAATGTCAGGATCATCTTGATCACCAGACAACATGACCTGTAAAAAAAATTACATCATTTCAGAATTTTTCTTTTAATTAGCTTTCATCATAATTCTTTAACTTAATGCTATATATTGCATAGAAGTTTGAAACTGATTCCATAAGATGTAGTGGGGAGGATCTAAAAGCATTGAAATGGCTGTAAGACAAAAAGGAGGAACAGATTTCCTAAAATAAAGGCAAAGAACTTCTGGATTACTCCCAAAATTAGTTAAACATGCATGAAAATAGTGTGAATGTCAATAAATACTTATTGATCTATTGAAATCAATACTTAGATAATTGAATTTAAATTCAGTTAGAATTGAAATAATTTCTAATTGAAATAATACTTCAATTAAATCAATAAGTATTGAAATACTATTTTCTGTATGGAATCTATAGCTCTTTGTATTATTCCATTTAAAAAAACGTTGAATGGAAAGGCATAACTTGGTGGTAGGCGTATGTTCAGTATGAGGAAGCTCTGAGAGTTCATGTATGATATGGCAAGAGAAGAATTTTACTTTCTCAGCATCCTTAGAATTTTCAGGCCACAAAGGAATAGCAGAAACAGCTTTGACAGAAAAATAACAAATTGTATCTTTGCAATATTTTTTCAAGATTTGATGGTGCTATTAACAGAGGAGAGCTTGGGCATGTGGCCGTGGTTAGAATAAATAAATCTAATTTGTAGTCTGTGATTTAATAGATGGAAAATCTTTGGAAGATTTTAAGAAAAAATGAATCTCTGCCAGGCCAATGTTCATTATAACATCTGCTTGCCTGATACTTTTGAAGTATTTGTGTTTGCTAAACACCAAAACTTATGTCTGCAGAAACCTCAACCTATTCAGACAAATAACATGGAAACATAAACTACATATCTCTGAAACTGCGAGACGAAAGGTAAAACTCACATGCAATCAATAGGAATGAGTGCAGGGTTTCCCCTCCGGCCCAATGAACCCATTACTGATGACATCCTAATGACTAATTTGTGCACATGCTATATAAGCAATCATAGCTTTTCATAGGCAAAGGTGGCCTACTGTTATAGCAAAACATCTTAAAATCTAGGAACTAGTGGGATTAATATCTCTGACAATTTATTGTTCCTAATGGCTTTTACCTCCAGTGAACTCGATTCAGATGCTCTCATTGAAAGAGAAAAATTACGTAACGGCCTTGCTTTAAAAACCTGATGTAAATCCATCTACCTAGCAAAATTGCCCTAAAGATGGTATGCTTTTGTGCATATTTAAATAATGATTTCACAGCAGTGGTAGAAATTAATCAGATCAGAACTGCAATATATTAATAGGGCTGTGTGAAACAAGATTGAACAATAGCTCTAAGCAATTGCATTTTTCCCTTGTTTACATGAACATTCCTTTTTTCCCCTAATTATTTTCAAAGAGAAAAACAAATTAACAAAATGAAGGAATCTGAAATGTTTCCTGAAAAGATTTGAAAAGACTCTTCTGAAAAAGACTTTTAGGATTCTGCTCACCCAGTTAAGCCTTAGGAAATTAATCTGTGCCTCATCAGTGTATGAGATGAGATATTTCTCATTCTTTTCAGAGCTGGATTTTCATCCATTCCTACAAATCTCATGTTTAATGTGCGCCTTCACCTATGAATCCACAAAAATTTACAGATTTGCATACACGTACACACTTTCTGGGGAGAAAAGAATAATACTATGATAAATAAAATGATTTTTTTTTTTTTTAATTAAGGAAGGTTAATGTTTCTAGCATGTTTTGATTCTCCAGAAAGAATTCCTGAAGGTTTTTATACTTAGAAATGGTTATACTGAAATAGTTTCTGCTGAATACCCTGTTAAAATAAGAGGCAGAAGAAAGAAAAATGCATATTGAATTGAAGCAACAATACTTTGAAATAGTTTGAAGTTCTCCTACTTGTGTTTTCTCTCTCATTGTCATAAATCTTCATTTAAGTGACACAGAGGTTACAATACATATATTGATCAGTTGCTCACTGTCTGGGTCTGGACTAGGGAAAGCTCTTCATAGATTTAAATAATATTAAAACCAGAATTATCCAAAGAAATACGTGAAAATACTCACAAGACACCTGATAACGTATAGTAGTCTTCAGTACCCTTTATAACGGTACTATACTCAAACAGCCGAACTGTTCTTTAGAATGATGAACACAGAGTAATGCTGTTATAATGAGTAACAAAATAATTTTACTACCTGCGATTCAATTTTAATGTGTTTATTTCTTTAAATAATGCAGCATTTTTCAACAGCAATATTTTAGCTGGTTTTGAGTCATCTGTCAACAACCTGTTAACCTATCTTTATATAGATAAGTAGTATTTGTTTTGACTTGCTTATATTTTAATCTTAGAAACAATAAAAGGAATAGTAACAACAAGAAAAGGCAAAAAGATTAAATAGGCTTTTGCTTTCTTAGAGAATCTCTGTAACTGTAAAATCCAAGAAAACTCATTGCACTGCTCCCATGTGTTGCCTTCTTTGTTAACAGCATTCTTAAGTCACTTTAAGAGCAGGTAACTGTGTACCTCACAAACTATCCACTGGCACATGGATTAGCAGAACCAAGACTCATTGCCACTTTACAGAACTAGTTGTTTGAGCACTGCTTTGTACTGTTTTCTTGCATACAGCCTATGAAAAATTGTTTTTAATGAGGCCTTTGCTCTTTTTTTTTTTTTTTATGTTATGCTCTTAATTCCTTTTTGCAGTGGTTAAAACATAATCAACTACTTCATTTACAGGACACTTTTTAAAAGAAAGATAACTATACCTAGCCCAACACAAATTAAGTTTATAGGGTTTTTGTCACCATGTGTCATGTTTGTTATATACCTCAAATGGACAAATTCTTGCTTGTATAATAAAAGATACTTATTGCCTGTACAGTTCAGGTGTACATGTGGAACGGTTTTCCAAAGTCAGAGAGACCTGATATGGTGAAGGAAAGGAAGAGGCACAGTCAGACTGTGCTTATCACAATAGTTTATTCACGTGCCAGTGAGCCCTCTGAGGATCACTGTTATATTCAGGCTACATTAAGATGTGTGAAGAGTTTCCTGGTGGACGGCCAAGCAGAGGCTTAGAGACCTATAACGTGTGTCTCAATGGTACACTTTGCTTGGTAGTTCTTCATGGAGAAACATGGAAAATGGGCAACATTTCTCTTCAAGGAAAGAAAACTGATTAGCAGCATTCACCAAATTTGTGAAGCTTTCTTCTGGATGTTACAACCAAATTTTCAAACTGTTAGCTACTCTGCCATTGCTGTCAGAAATGTGTGCATACATCTTGTTATTTTGGCAGAGGAAATGAAGACACATTTAAGACGAATAATACATAAAGACAGCAGTGTCCATATGAAAATTTTTAATAGATTTATCACAGACAAATTTGTTCTTTTTGCTTTCTTCCAAGTTTTGTATATCTTGCTATCTCCCCTTGTGATCTCTTCATGTCTAATCTGCAAGAATACAGTGTTCAACCTAGTGATTGAGATGTGATTGAAGAATTATTTTCCTGTTTGGCATTGTGTAGCTGAAGAAGTATGAAATAATGGGATGTCCTCCAGCAGAAGAAGAGCAAATTTTAAGGGAGCATTATCACAATGCCATCCCATACAAGTTGTGAAGCTCACCTCGATACTCATCTAACACGTCCCTTAAAATTATGGACAGTACTCCTATTAAACTTTTCAAATTATACCTTCTACTACTAAAAAAAAATCACTGTACTGGACTTTTCAGGTTTTATTCAACTGTTTCACCCATCCACAATGCAGGTCTCAGTGTACACTTATTTTCTGAATTATCTGTCAACAATCTCATCACTTTACATTAGCCTCAGTAAAGCCCCTTATCAGCCCAAGCTGCTGCTTTTCTGAGTCATTCTGAACTCTCGTCTGCTCTCTTCCATCTCTGTACTGACTGGTTCCATTTTTTTATGTGTGGTAAACTCCACCAAGGCACTGAACATTGTTTTTCCAAGTTGCTGACCTACAAAGAAAACAAAATCAGCCCTAGTTTTAATGTTTCCACTACCATTTCAGTCAAATTCTCTATCGCAAACTGTTTGTGTGATTTTCTGTCTCTAATGGCGGTCTAGTTTTATAACCTGCTCAAGATTTTCAGCCCTTTTAGTATGGCACTGTAACTATAATTGTTCACTTGTCCTGTTTCATTTCTGAGGTAAACCTGTGGCAGGACTAGTTACACAGAAAGAGATGGGGAAAAGAGAGAAAGTAATGGGAGACATCTAGGATTAGCAAACATCTAAAGTGTTAATGGTCTTTAAAGACCCATTGGAAAGAAAGCAGTGAATGACAAAGAAAATGTAGAGGCTTCATAGATCTTACTTGCGACAGCATTTTGTTTTGCCCCACCCAAGAAATTCATACTGACTTTTTTTTTTAAAATAAAAGGATAAATAATACCAATTTTTAGACCAGTCCGGTCTAATATAATGGAAATAGCAGAAAAAGGAAGGTTGAAAATGAAGAATGTGACAGAGTCTACTATTAATAAGAGAGAGGAATGTCCGAAAATAACAACAGAAGGCAAGAAAAGATACATTAAACTTGCAGTTATGGTCAAATTTTTCCGAATAGTTTACCAACTATTGCTTGATGTTCTACCTAATCACTACCTTGAAGCCACTGTCCAAATAACCTTGGGTAGATTTGAAAGGTAATATTGTGAGTAATGAGAATTCTGACAAATCAGATGATACATATTATATACTTAAATATTAATTACAGTGCTTGGATGTACACATCTGCATTCTGGGATTGCAGAGAACCATGGTCAGGGTGCTCTGCACTGAGAACTGTTGTAAAGATTGGAGTTTTCAGGTTCTCATTTAAAAAGTGTTTTTCAAAGAAAAAAAAATTTCATATGTGAAAGTTTAGCTTCTTTTTAAGCTGAAATATGTCCATAAGTTACTGGGTCCTATATTCTTGAGGTTGAGTTATTTTGTAGTAGCACCATTTTGGTGTCATTATTCTGTGCATGTTCGACCTACTGAAAGATAATTTGTCTCATTAAAATAGTTCTCTGAGGTAGATGTCGGAGCATTGGTATGATTTTGCAAAAAACTGTAAGGTTCAATAGGTTGAAGTGAGAAAATAAGTTTAACTCTGAATAAATTCAGGTGACAATGAAAGACATATTCAGACTGTCTTAGATGGATGAAATTATTACCTTAAATATTTCAAGTCTGAATATGGCTTAATATTGAAGGAGGATGACCACTTTGATTCAGCCTCTAAAGGACATGAATATGCAGAGAAATTTCATAGAATGGTTTGGGTTGGAAGGGATCTTTAAAGGTCATCTAGTCCAACCCTCTTGCAATAAGCAGGGACATCTTCCACTAGATTAGGTTGCTCAGAGCCCTATCCAACTTGACCTTGAAAGTTTCCAGGGATGGGGCATCTACAGCCCCTCTGGGCAGTCTGTTCCAGTGTTTCACTACCCTCATAAAAAATTTCTTCCTTATATCTAGTCTGAATCTACCCCTACTTTAGTTTAAAACCATTACTCCTTGTCCTATCACTACAGGCCCTACCTAAAAGTCTTCAATGCACTCCAGGAGTCTCCTGGATTGCCTACAGCTCACCATGCTACTTTTCCAGCAGATGGGGTGATTGAAGTCTCCCAGCAGGATGAGAGCCTGCAAGTGTGATGCCTCCTGTAGCTGGAGTAAGAACGCTTTGTCAATAGGCTCCCCTTGACCGGGCAGTATGTAGTAAACACCAACCACAAGGTTCCCTTCGTTGCCTTAGCTCACCATGCTACTTTTCCAGCAGATGGGGTGATTGAAGTCTCCCAGCAGGATGAGAGCCTGCAAGTGTGATGCCTCCTGTAGCTGGAGTAAGAACGCTTTGTCAATAGGCTCCCCTTGACCGGGCAGTATGTAGTAAACACCAACCACAAGGTTCCCTTCGTTGCCTTGGTCTCTGATTCTTACCCATAAGCTTTCAACCTGCTCATGGCTATTCTTCAGAGACAGCTCTTCACAATCTATCTATTTCTTGACATAGAGGGCAACCCCTCTGCCCCTCCTTCCTCACCTGTCCCTTCTGAACAGCTTGTAGCCACCGATAGCAGTGCTCCAGTCATGGGATTCATCCCACCAAGTTTCAGTAATGGCAACTAGG
Organism: Aptenodytes forsteri; assembly: GCF_000699145.1. NCBI lineage: Eukaryota > Metazoa > Chordata > Aves > Sphenisciformes > Spheniscidae > Aptenodytes > Aptenodytes forsteri. Next base: position 5,983,127 of record NW_008795885.1, on the reverse strand, counting down.
TCATAGCTTTCTAGCAGCATGGTGGCTTCCAACTCCTCCTGTTTATTGCCCATGCTGCATGCATTGGTGTAGAGGCACTTCAGCTGGGCTGTTTTTCAAGTGTGCTCCAGTGTACCCAGCAAGTCTCAGAGCAGCAGGCTGAGGGCCTTCGCTAGCACCCTGTCCCTCTAACCTTGGCGTGCTGTCCTATGGCTTGTCACGGGTGAGCCTGATATTATCCCCCTCCTCCTTCAAGTCTAGTTTAAAGCTCTGTCAATGAGCCCTGCTAGCTTGTGAGCAAAGACCCTCTTCCCACTTTGAGAAAGGTGAATCCCATCTGACACCAGGAGGTCTGGTGCTGTGTAGAACATCCCATTACCGAAAAACCCAAAATTCTGGTGGTGACACCAGCCATAGAACCATGTATTAATAGACTGAGTCCATCTGTTTCTTCCAATATTGCTGCCCGCAACAGGAAGGATAGAGAAAAAAGTTGCCTGTGCTCCAGATTCCTTTACCAACCGTCCCAAGGCCCTGAAGTCTCTTCATTGCCCTTGGACTATGCGTTGCAGCTTCATCACCACCCACATGGAAGAGCAATAATGGATAATAATGCGAGGGCCATACCAGGCTAGGAAGTTTCCTAGTGATGTCCTTAACCCGGGCCCCAGGGAAGCAGCAGACTTCCCTAAGAAGAGGGTCTATCTGGCATATTGGACCCTCTGTTCCCCTCAGAAGGGAGTCATCTACAACTATTTTCTTCCTTGTGGAGGTTATCATGATACGGAGGGTAGGCCTTTCTGACCTTGGCAACAGCTCTGGTATAGATGGACCGTCATCCACATCATCAATTGTCTGACCTTCCACATCCAGAGCCTCATAGCTGTTGTACAGAGGCCGCTGGGAAGGCGAGATAGGCAAGGTTCACCTGCTGCCCCGAGCATAGCCTTGCCTCCATTCACTCCTTTCCTTTAAGTTACTGCCTTCTGCCTGATGGGGGGAGGATACAGGATCCCCTTGATCTTGTGTTTTTTCCAGGGAATGTTCCTGTTTCTGTCTCATGGAGGGCAGAGCATGGTTCCACCAGTCTATCTCTTTCTCAGACTCCTTGATGCTCCTTAACCTTTCTACTTCCTTTCTTAGCTCTGCCACCAGTCTGAACAGATCATCTACTTGGTCATACCTCACACAGCTTTTCTCACTACTGCCATCAGTTACTAGGGAAAGGCTCTGGCATGCCCTGCAGCCTGAGACCTGCATGGCTGCAAGTTTTTGTGGGAGTTCTGTCTGGGTTGCCACATCTGTTCTGGTGAGTGCAGAGGATATAGCTTTCTGCTGGGTGGATACCATAGGTAAGCTCCTTCTGGGAGGGTGATGAACAATTGAACTGACCTTTTGAGCTGGTAGGCTGATGTCCTGTTTACTTTCTCTGTTGGCAGCACTTTGCAGTGCTCCTGGTCGCTAACGCTCCCTTGGCTGCTTTGTATAGGTGTTGGGGTGGCCGCGGTTGCTCTGGCAATGCCCAGGCCTCATCAGCATCTCTCGCGAGAGCTGCCACCACCTGGCGGGTCTCTCTGCTGTCCTGACGTTTCCCTGCTGGGTCGGCTCTTGAGCTGCTTGCCTCAGCAACTGACTGATTTAATTATACTATTTTCATTTTGATTTCCTAGCTGTTTTGAATGAAAAACTAAGACTGTCTCATGTATTGAAGAGGTTGAAAAGAGAGAACTTGAATTCAAAGGCTACACTTCCTTGACCTTCTGAATTGCTCCCAACACTTGTTTCAGCAACATGATAGAACACACAGCTGTTTGAATGTGTCATGGTGTGGTGCATTAGTTATGGCTATGTGCAAGAGGTACTGTTTGAAGTTAAACCTGATACCATCCAACAATGTTCTTTTATCTGATAGTACCTTTTAAGCAATGTGGTTGCAAAGAACGGAAATAAGTACTCAACTATAATAACATATTAATACTAAATCGAAAAAAGGTTCTTCCATAATCAAGGGGAGCACACTTCAGAGTTTGTAGTTTTTCTGATGTGGGAGTTCACACAGAAGAAACGTGAGCCTTTCAGGGCACATAAAACCTTTTCTATTCTAAGAAACACGTGATGGAAAATGTAGTATTTTTATCTCATAGGTTAAGTTTTATACAGACATTAACACATTAACGTTTATGTGAGTGGTACTTCAGTTCTCTCATTAGAAATAGTTATGTCATGCATTATTCACTAGGATAAACAATGTTTAAAATACCCGGAATTTTAAAGTTATTTCCAAAAAATTCAGATTATACTATAATTATTAAAAATTTTTATCTACTTTATTCTGTAAGTGGCCTATAAATTCTTAACTAATAATGAACTATTTGCCTTTTTCTAAAGATTCACATTCCAGGCATCTTATTGAACAATTATAAATCCATATCTTTGAAAAAAATCAAAATAATTAGTAAAAGTGAGGTTTCTCTAAGACCTCTATTTCATATAAATGGTTAATGATCATATGCTATCATATAAACATTACCAGATTTTAAATGTCAGGAATTAAACAATTCTGAGTGTTAGGAAGTTACTTTTCTAAAAGTATATTGAACTTGAGGTCTATATTGCTTTGAGTATAGCTTCTTAATACTGTATGAAAAAGCCACAAACAAAAGAATATTCTTTGGCAAGCAAAAACCACCAATATTTTATCTGCCCCTAAATGCTGCTTTTGTATTTCCAGTACCTAGGGCACACAGGTCAATTTATAATATCTAAACTTCCTGCCTGTATGGATTCAACTAATAGGTCTGTTGTTTTAGGGTTATTTTTATTTTGTAAATGTATAGGAAATTATAAGTTGAACTGCCATTTATCAATTAATTTTTGCTTAGGACTTCTACATTTTGGTCACACATCAGACTGCTTATTTGCACTTTGATCAGTAGATGTTTGACCAAACATTTTGGCAACCGCACTCTGCACCATTTTCAGTGCAGGAGGTAACAGAAATTACAGTCAGATGGTTGGCAGGAAGAAATGCTAAGAATCAATATTTCAAGTACTAATATATATCTATTTACATGACAGTCAAACAGTGGTACTCTCTCAGCTAAGAATTATTCGTAATTGGATCTATATAGCCTATAAAGCATTCCTTGCAAAAACTGTTACTTTGTCACTGGGGAAAGAAGAGCATTACTAAACTTTGAGTAAAATAAAACTTGGGGCAAATCTCAACCATAATCTTACTGTGGTTTTTGCTGAGTAATGTTCTGCAATCACTATTTTATTTAAAATCCTGTCTGCCTTCAAGTAGCAGCAGCTCTCAAAATGTCAAGAAATCTGAATAAATTTCAGATACCTTGCAACTTACTCTTACAAGAAGCTCATGTATAGCTGGCTAAGCAAATCAGAGCTCTTTGATTAAAATCATAGGTAATGTTTTCCAGTTTGGGCTGCTCCTCTATTTCATCATTAAACGCTTCTTGAAGAGTTAAAAAGAACATTGTGAGCAACCTCTTTGCACAGGAGCCAACCAGTATATGTAGTTAAATCACATTTAGGTCAGAGGCATTTGGGTGTAATTCTACAATACCAGGTGCCCCTTCTTCCTTTCAGACCATCGTTGAGTGTCAACAGGCCTGTCCCTCTCTACTGGCCCCAGAATTCATTTATGAAAATGCACATCTTTACACTTTTAAACTGTTCCCTTAAAACTCTTTGAGTGGTCTTCAGTTGCCGTAACATATGCAGCCAGACATTCTTGAATATCAGACATCTACATGGATGTGATTATACTTTTTTTTTATATCCTGACATCCAGCCAGGATACTGTTAGCAATCTGAAATGACATTAATTGCTTATACTTAAGCAACTGAATCACACTAAGCACGTATAATTACTTGTGGAACTTTGTAAAATCACAGGTTTTGTTTTAATTTTACTGCAACTATGTTTTAGATGTATTTGCGTGAAGGGTTTTTGATGCCTCTGTAGCTGAAGTGAACCCAGTCATCAAGGAAAATAATGATGTCAGTGTGTTGATAGAACCCCATTTTGCTCCCAGATATGCCTCTTGATTTTCTGTTCTTTCCATGGAATGATTCCACTCAAACAAAGGGGCTATGCCAGCTGTGAATTTTACCCATTGACTTCAATAGGAGCTGTATATGTGTAATGTTGCTGAAATGTCTTTGGAGTATGCATATGACTAGCTCTGAATGGAAGATAGCACAGACATAATGGTATGTACTGGCATTACTTTCTTACTCTCCTCCAGCAATAGCAACTGAGGGATAACATCTATCACCTTTCTCAAGCAATGTGTATATACTGAATGATTCCATTGTAACCAAATAGATTTATAATCCCTTACCATATTGACACTGCTTTTATATTATTGCAGAGTTTTTCTCATTGGAATTGATATTCTATCAGTCTTCCATACAGTGTAAGTAACCATCTTGATTACCTCTTAACCACATCTTGCTTGAATAACTCTGCCAAATTTTTTCATATGAAACTCAGCTAAATTTATTAGGGTCGTTAGCATGATGGCCATTACAGCTCGCTCTATTTTTTTTTTTTTTTAAGATTTAACTTCCTTGATTTAATTTTTTTTAATGTAGTCTCACATGAGCATTTAACAACTCTGACTCCAACCACTGATTCTTTGTTTTAAGTAGAAATTCTTCAGATGTTGGTTATTAACAGCACCTCGTGACCAGTTTATTGAAACTGGCTAGCCAACCTAATCTGTAAATCGTGTGGTGTTTAGTTTAATGCTCCTTAGATAACTGCAGAGTGGAAAGTTTTGGGGAAGATTATTACAAAGATTTATAATATTGCTAGTGTACTTACGGTATACAAATAGATGTAGCATGGCCGCAGCAGCTGTGTTGGAAAGTCAGTTGTTCCCTTGTCATACAAGTAATGGATTTTCCACTAATCAAAATGTTCTGCTAAGTTTATTTAGAAAAAAAAAAAAAAAAAAAGATGCTCAAGGATTTAAAATCCATTCACAACAAGTAAGTACTTCACCAGTTGTGCACATATAGTACCATGCACTTTTTCCGTTCCGTATTATGTGCTGAGTTTCCTAATGATTCCTTCTTTAATTCCTCCACAGATGCAGTTATGTTCTGTGTGGCACAGCATTGGCCCTCACTTTTGCTTGTAAATGAGGCCTCAGATAAAAATAATATCTGGACATAGGGACACAGAAAACATTGTAGTACATCTGGACTGGTACATATTAGACACAAAATCTGTTCTGCTTTTTCAAAAACTCATTTGATGTTTTTTAGAAACCACAGATTATACTTTGGAAAAGTAATTTTTATGTCTGGAACTTACTTTAGTTTTGGGTTCAGTATATTGGAACTTTTTTCCTTAGGTGTAAGACGCTTGGTGAATATGAAGCATCTGAAAACTGAGAGATGAAGTATTAAATTACTTGTCTTCTTCACTTGTCAAGTTACTTGGTAATCTCCCATATCAATTCTACACATGATTAAGTGTCAATTACAATTAAAACTTGGTTAGTATATTTTATATTCTAATTTTCAGTATGATGCTATGTGAAATATGCCATAGCTTATAACTTGTCATTATAAAGATAGTTGCTTCTCATCACCATGGTATTTGTAATACCAAGTATGCACTAGGTAAAACAAATACTGTGTAACATAAGGGATCAAGTTCTGTAAGTGAAGTTTCTCATTCTCAGCATCCTGAAAATTAAGCAAGAAAACTGAGTATAAAAACAAATAAATACAGAGCATAAGGGCCAATAATTCACAAAAGAGAATCAAATTAATAACAAACATTTGACTGCAGCACTAATGGTTTGATTGGCTGCTTTTATTACACAAGTTAAAGGAAATACGACATCTCTGTGTTCTTGCAGCATTATATATTCACCACCTAACATTATCATCTTTAATTGGATAAAAAACCTCTTATAGTTAGGACAACCTTGACTCAAATAAGTTTCAGGAAGCTAGTGGTGTTAGCTTCAATTACATTAATTCAATATTATAAATAGAATCTGAAATTCCTGTTTGTATCTTAAACTTGTTTGTGTGTTTGTTTGCCCAGCTGCTACTTATTTCACATTTGGTGCAGCTTTGAGCATGTGTTATATATAACAGCTTCTTTGCCATCAGTTAGAACACTGACAGATATGCTGGATGTAGGGAGCACACTACTGTACGTAGCCTGCGTAAAGTTTCTTTTAGAGCAAATTTAAAGCCCACAGGTCACAGAAGTCGGTGTTGTCATCTTTGGTTTTGATTGAGATGTTAGAAAAATAAGTAAATAGCCCTTGTGTCTGTAGTTGTCTTTCTGTAACAGATTTTTGAGGATGTCACAGAACACTAGATAGTCATGAAATAGGGAAAGAGCCTTTTTCTTTCTCATTATATCTTCCTGAGAAGAGATCCATAAAGGAAAAAAAAAAAAATTATAGTTGTGCTTCGAGAAACCTGTTAGGGAGTAATTATACCTCATGTCTTGAACAAAGTTATCAGAAGCTGTAGCAGAACACTGTAAAATGTTGCAACAATAGAAACCTGAATGCCATGCTCAGCTATGGAATTGTAAGATTAGGAGAGATGTCTCTGGGCTGCATTCATTTGGTACCTACCTTAGAGGTGACCGAGAAAGAAATACACGTTTCCACAGCTGTTTAAATTTGTTTCTGGCACAAAATGAAGAGGGAGAAACTCTCTTGAGATCTTGCTACTACCACAGGAGGAGTAAAGACTGTGAAATATCCATGTTCCATCTGCATGAAAACCATTTTTTTAATCATTCTTTTCAAAGGTAATTTCTTCTTTAGAGCATAGTGAAGTGTTACCATTTCACAATCAGGATAATTTATACATTTTTCTTTATTTCTTTTTACTACCTAATCATTGAATCATAGAATTACTGTGAGTTAGGTTCCTCAAGGCATGTGGCTCATGGGGACTGTGGGGCAGGGCAGGGCAGCCCCAGCCCTGGATGCCAGGCATCTCCAGGGGATGAGAACAAGCCAAGGCTGGGATGGGACGCTGGCCCATGGATGATGGTATGTACCAGCCAAATAGTGCCCATGGACAGGCAGGGGAACGGCTGCAGGCAGTATGTGCGATCTGCCCCTCCTAACTTCATTGATTCAGGAAAGAAGTACCTCCAGACATGATTTAGGTAAGCTTAGGTTACTGTTGTACCCTATGTTTGCTGGTCACCTGGTCCCCAAGCTGTTCACACTGGTGCTTTGCTAGATGGGTCTGCTCCTCTCCAACTGCCTGCCAACAAGCCCCAGGCATGGGAAGCCCATGGGACTAGGGCCTGGCAGCTGTGGAGAGCTATGAGTCACAGCTCGTCCTCCTGTGTCTGCAATTATGCCTCTTGCATCTGTGCCTGGATTGTGAGGGAAATGGTGGGTTTCCTTGGGTGCATATGCCGTGGCATACTTCTGCCCAGCCACAATCATGCAAGAGTTCCTTTGTGTTACCACAGTCCTTTTACACAGAAAAAGGAGACAAAGCTATTATGTCTTGTATATTCCGCTATGTTATAAATAACTCTTTATTCATTTATACATTCATTATTTCCTTTACTTTAGAATCTTTATCCCTTTCCAATTTAACGGAAAATTTTATTGATTTGAACAGAGCTGGGATTTTTCCATGTATCGCAAATAAACACTACTGTTTTACACTAATTGGCAGAGGGCAGTAGTGCATCTGGTAACTAGGACAGACATGTTTACCTAAATTACATCTGCCTAAATTAGGGGATTATATTCCAAGGTGACAGGTGCCTTACAGACACTGGAGAAAGAGAGAAGAAAAAGGTTTTTAAATAGGCTTACCCTAATAAAACTCTGGAAAGCATGCATTTTCTTTCCTCCTAAGTTAAACTGATAGCAGTCTTTAATGTGCAGGTAGCTTACTGCATCTGCAGTTGTAAAAAATGCTGCTTAATTTTAATTCTCTTGTTATACTCACCCGCAGAGAAGCTTATCTTAATCTCACTTCATATTGTGTCAAGGATACAAACACCACTTAATGTTTTTCTTCCACAGAAGTGCTGGTTATGAGCATAGAAGAGCCTTATTTGTATTGTAGTCAATGCCCACTGCAGTCAAGGTTCCCATGTTTTCTGCAACACCATCGCTAACCTGAATTCTTTGTTATGGGGCCTGCAGTCTGTAGCACTCCACTATAACTGACTGCAATTTCTGTTGCAGCTACAAAAAAGGGTTTTGAAAATGGAGGCTGTGCCCTTGCGGTATTTAATTCAATTAAATCTTGTGCTGCCCCTAGCTTTATATTTCTGTTGAATTACATATTGATTATCTAAAGCAGCAGAATAGCTTTCTGAGGGGAATTTGAAGGTTAGATAGATAGGGAACAGACAGAGGAGGACTTCTGTTACTTGGATAGATACTGGGGATTGCTTGAGAACGAGTTATCCCTGGTGAAAGTGGACAGCAATGAAATAATTACAGAGTCTGGTATTTCACAATTAACAACTTGCTGACAGGAAAGAAACAGTTAATTTGTGTACTGGAGCATCTGCAGATTCAGGAACCACAATTTACCAACCACTTGGTGTGCTTTTGCATTGTGGCTTTTTACAACCCCCCTTTTGTGGTGGCAAAATGCTATTATTGCTTGATACCTAGAAAATCTGAAACTACACTGGCGTCAATCTGGCACAGTGCTATTTTCTACAATGGAAGTGTCTATTCATTTACAGAGGTCTAACCACAAAATACTAAAGTAACAGTGATGGCTGCTATTAACCTATTTTTGTCTTTAAAAAAAAAAAAAATCACTGGGTTTGCACTCCTATGACTTCTTCATACCTTTTTCATTTTTGTTTTCCTAGCTTTCTGCCATCTTTTCTTTTCTGAGTTTTGGGAATTTTCCCCGCTTTTTAAAAGGTAATAGAATTAGTATTTTCCCATGCAGTTTGAAAACTAGTTGAAGTGAGAGAAAGAGGTTACATTTAAGCCTCTCTAGAGAAAAGTCTGGCCTCATTCAGCCACTAAGCACCACATTTCTTGATCTCTCCAGTACTTAATAATACCTAACTCTGTGAACTAAGACACAAGCATTTTTAAATTTTGCCCATCTTGTGGCTTTATGCTCTGAATAAAGTTTGATGCTGAATTAACAGTTAACACTGGTGTTGAAAGGATTTTACAGAATTTTCCATTCCATCTTTTATTATTATTATTCCAAATGACTCAAAAATTACTCATTTGCTGCTCTTAGCCCCCCCCCCCAAAAAAAAAAAGGCACCAAGTCAAATTGCATTTGTTTTCCTTACCCTGAGTGGGAGAAAAATTCAATGTGGGCTCATAAATCCCATTAATGGCTTCACTCAAAATCCAACTGGGAGAAATTAATACTAAAATAGTTTTTCTTTATTAGCAATGGAATTGTTAAAAAATGCTAATATAAAAGCATATTTAAATAATATTTGCAGAACAAAAGCCTAGTTCTGGATGCCCTGTGTACCTGGATGCATGAAGCCATGCATCTATATGTGTGGCTTCACTGGCAGTGGGGAGCTAACTGCATGTTGGAATTTTCTGCCCTGGTCTTGGCTCATCTGCAAAAACCTATTGAGAGGCTACTGAGTGGGCCATCTGCAGCAGATGCTCCAGAAGGACATTCTGAGGTGTGGTCCATATGTTTCTGCAAATTTAACTATAGGCAACTGATAATAGAGGGTATCCTTTTGTCTGCACAGAAATGTTTCTCTCTCTAGGACTGAATCCCCTTCCTTGAGTTTTTCATGGGCTCATTATTTTACTTATTTTTGCCTTCTCTTTTCTTCTTTCCTTCTGCCCAGTTCCTTTCTCTGTTTTCTGATTTTCAGATTGTTGTGGCCTGTACAACTTTCCTTCTAATTGCTTCTATCAATTGTTTAGTTCATGTAGGTATCAAACTTCTGAGTTTAACTTTGGTAAAAATAAATTAGTTCCCTACCCTGGAAGGGAAAAACGCAATACTAGATAATGAACCTGCACTGGTTACTCAGATTTGACATTCCGATTTTTTTTTACTTTTTTTTTTCTAACGGGGACAGGGCTGCTGTTACAAAGACTTCATTGGCAATGGGTGCAGTCAAAATGCATAGATTGATTAGTGTTCTCTCCAAAGACCATTATCTGTTTTGAAGAGCAGTTCATTAAAATGTGTCCTGTTTCTACAATACAGAAGCTTGTGAAGGCTGCCAAGGCTGTAAAGAGTAATTTTTTAAACATTCCTGTAGTCTGTATAAAAGCAGAAACCTTCTCAGCACAAAGTTGAGCTTCCTGAGGTATTCCAGGCTTTGTTAAAAGTCATTTTGTTGTTGTTGTCATTTCCATATGTTGCTGGCGTGGAGATCTATTCTTTGGGAAAAAAACTTCTTTAGGAATTAATAAGCTTATTTAATGAAAATTACATACAGATGCAGACATGCACATGCATGTATGTGCACACACGTACTGAAATGAGTCTTCTGAATCAGTTTTCTTGGTTGTTAGCAGGTGCTTTTACATTCTTCTGTCCCTAGTGTCTTATAAATATTTGTACAGGATGTAAGTAGATGTGCTTATTTTAATTTAAAGTGGACTAATACAGTCCTCTTTACCATGGACATTTAAAAATAGTATTTTAATATACCACAAGCAAAACTCTTACTAGTGAAATCAGCTAGCTGAAAACTGATCTTTAAATTATAAATCTTACGTGTGGAACTCAAATTTAGATACACTAATTACACTGTAACTTCTAAATAAATTGCATATAATTTAGCAATGTGGTCAGGAGTTCAGCTCAGATTTTGATGTCTCTGATCACAGAGAGGCCAGTTCACCAGAGGGTAAAATGGCAACTTTGATGATAGAACTAATAACTATCTAAGAAAGGGTTTAGAACACTCATCTAAGTATTGAATGCATGTAAAGATTTCTTTTATTCCATTTGTCTAATTGAATTTTATTCTACTAATTGTCTTTAAAATCTTTTGAAAGAGTTCTTTCTTCCTAGTTTTGATTCCAACACATTTTTAAGTCTTTCTTCATTTTCACAGATGGTAAGTAATTATATTATTTGTACAGACAAAACTGATGCAGTCCAACATGATGGCTCTGGAGAAAGATGATGGAAGTCAGCTGAGGACTGTCACTCACTTTTTCATTTTAGCAATTAAGTAGGAGATTTGAGCAATTTAAAATGTAGTTAAAAAATAATGTAAAAAAAAAATTGGTTCTAGAGATACTTAGGAACACTCAATTCACATGAGAAAATGTGGTTAGCAAAAAGGACAGGTATGTATAATGGTAGCAGTAAACAAGTAGTTAATTTGAAAACTAGGGAAAATTGAAATGAAAACTTACAACTATTGAAGACAACACTTTGATCAGTCAGAATCAAAAGGAAGTATATCACACGGAGAATAAAGTATTTAAAATGACATAACTGCAGTAGAACAAACATACAGAAAATATTAATCAGAATGCAATAGAAGATGGGATTCTGAAAAAAACATTTTTTAATTTTTTTTGAAAAAACAGGGTTAAGTATTCACATGTTGTGATAAGCAAGTTTTGCTACTACATCAGAACTTGGAGAGATTCTCAAACAGAAACAATTAACGTGGAATAATTTAAAGTCAACAGAACTCAGTAATTTCCACAGTGTTTAAAGAGTTGGAGAAGGAGCGTTAGAAGGAATTAAAATGTGTTTAATTGATCTCAGAAAAAATTATTGTTAATGGGAATTCCACTAATGGAGATTTTACTTGTGGAATCTTGAAATAATCTCTCAGTGCTCCTCTACAATTTTTTACTGCCGTTTCTTATGTTTACAAGCATACAAAGTGATAAACTTCTACACAAAGGTAAGAAAGATTTTTTTAATAAATAATCTGAACCTCTTTCTTTACACATCAGTTTCCTTAGAATAAAAAAAAAAAGAAAGAAAAAAAAGGGGATTTCAATATAGCCATGTGTAAAATCATGCAGTTAGGTGCTCAGTGTGACATCTACACTTAGAGAAGCAGAAAAATCAAGAGTTAAGGGTAACCAACTCCAAAGGATGCTAGGATGGAGGGGATTTCTCCTCTCAGTGCGCTTCCTGCTGCTCTGGTGTGTGAGGCTAAGCAGTTGTCCCAAAGGTGCCACTGTGAACATGGTTACCCACTCAAACCAGCAGAGAGCAGTGCTTTCAACAGCACTTCAGGAAACCCAAGCACAAGCAGTTTGGTCCAGTCCTGTTGTTTTTTCCAGCTGGCAAGGACTGACTTTTCCTACTGAAAAACATACATACCTTTGCTCTCTTTATTCAGACGCACACAGATGTTCACAGATCCCTCAATGACTTTAAGTCTGTCTGATAACCATGCAGGATTACCCCTTGCTTGGTCACCAACTCAGACCCTGTTTCTAGGTGCAGCTCCCTCCTCCTTGTTGGTTGATCCAGCTTGAAGTTCACTCACGTATCACACCTGCACCCATGCACAACAAAGAGTAAGCTCACATGAAAACCAGCGAGTAGTGGGGTTTGACAAGATAGGGTAGACTGCAGTGACTGTGTGAAGGGCTTGGACAGACAAGCAGACTGCCCAGCAGCATGTTTACTCACAGACAGATCTTTTTAAACCCCTCTCCATCACGTTTTCCTCCCTGATCAACCTCGATTCCACCTTTTCCCTAGCTTTGGCCCTTCCCTTAAACATCCTAAAATAGGTTTTGCACAGTTCCACAGTTCACTTAAAACATACCGTAAGAAGTCTTGTTCAATCCCACAAGCCCCCTCAAATGTCCCACCCTAAGTGTGCTCTTTCCCATGGGACTCATTATAGTCTTATTTCTCCTGTCTTTCCAGATACAAGGATCTGTTGGAACTTCCTCTTTATGACTATGTTTGTGGTTTTTTTAGTGAGCCATCAGTCAGTGACCTGAGAGCTCTGTTCTTTGCTACTGTTTCTTTTATCTCCTGTTCCACAGGGTTTGTCTATCTTGGTTTAATTTGTTACTTTTCCTGTACTTTTTGATAGTCTTTTATGCTGAATAACTATTAACCACATATTCTCAGAAAGCAGATATGCTTCCATTCTGCTTATCCCCACATTAAGGATTAAGAAAAAGCTAAGAAAAAGTTCTGAAATACTGCAAACAACTAGAGGGACATATGAAAAAATCAACACTAGATCTCAATTAATTGCTTAAAAATTAAATATAAGTGGATAGGCAGAGGAATATCAAGTAAAGATATAAGTCAGTCAGTGCAGAGCAGTGGTCCTTAAAGATATAGAGAAGCACTGCAAATGACAGTTTTGACCACCTTCCTTCTTATTTTTCCCCACATTTTTCCCTCATTGATGCTTATTTTCTTGTTTGCTTAGATGTTCCTAGCATTAAGTATGCAGTAAGATTGTTTTGAACTGGGATTCTTAGGATTGTAAGAATTGCTTGGAAGATTCATTCAAACAACATAGGAATTGCCTTCAAAGAGAGAAAGATAATTCTTGATATTTTTCAGCACAATAACTATAAGACTGCCTAGTGAGATCACTGGCATTTCACTGCATTTACTGTTTCTTCTTAATGGACTTGTTGCATTTCTCTTTTTGTGTTCTTACTGGCACTGAAATTTTAATATTGAGTTTTAAGGATGTTAAACTGCCAGCAATCTACTGAATAGGCTGCAGTTGCCTATAAATAATTGCCTAGATCTGGCTATAGCTCCATTGATCTTTTTTTTTTTTTTTTCTTGATAGTACCTTCAAGTCCACGAATGCCTTCTCAACCTTCTGTATGGCTTCTGACTGTCAGATTATCAGCATTTTCATAAAATCATTAGTAAACAGGTAGATTTCCTTGATTTCAGATCATTTTGCAATTATCTTTATTTTTATAGCCTGTGGAAACTACTTCTCCCTTTCACAGTCTCACATTAGTGTCAAATATGAGTCAGATATTTAATTCCCCAGTTGTACTCCAAGTTTTATTCTCACTGAAGCTTTTTCAAGGACTGAATCTTACTTTCCCAGAGCCCCATCTCAGGGTGGAATATTGTAGGGTCTTTGAAAATACTTTCTTTGGTATTGTGGGGTTTTTAGGATACTTTTGAGGTTGAATAGCTATTTTTATTTAAGTACGTTATGTCAGCCTTTTTTTTTTTTTTTTTACCTTTTTTTACTTCCATTAGATGATTCTGATAATTCTGGAATTTTCTTGGATATTGAGACTCATTTACTGACTCTTTTGATGGTGTGTTTCTGATAACACAAACAGCTGCAGTAAACTTGCTCCCATTTCCTTTATCATAGTTTTTCCTGCAAGTTTTTCCTTGGCAACCAGCTTGAAAGTTGCCAAGTGCACATCACAGTCTTACAAACTTTCTCATATTTTTGAATATTTCAGACATCCTTTTTTTCTATTGTCTATTTCTTTCTCTATGCCAAGTATTTTCATTCAGGTAAAGACATTACACTAATTTCTTAGCCCCAAAATTTAGATAACTGGAAAAGAGCTTACATTTAGGATTTACTTTTGACTTGTTTAGCTTAGCATTAGTTCTCCTGGTAGATGGGTCTATCAATCCCACGGAAACATATAAATTCTTCTACAACATTAAGGACATGCAGTTTGTAGGAAGGAGTCATCCTTTATTAGATACCTTTTACTAAAAGCTGGGACACTAGAATGTTGCAGCTCAAATAGTAGCATGGGCTTGATGGGTAAATTGGGTTTGAGAGACTGTTATTTGTGCTACAGTTAATACAATATAATTGCTCCTTTGGGGTTTTATAATGAAGAATAGTAATGAATGTCGTTTGTCCAAATAAAGAAAGTAAAACTATTTAAAAATCAGTAATTGTGACTTTTTTATCTGGTTTCAAACATTCTGCAGCACTGTAATCACTGTATTAAATTTAGCCATTAACACCATCTTAATTGGACCAATCTTATTCATACAAGAGCAATTATCAAAACTCAAGGTGCAGTACATAATGTTTCCATGATTCACAACCACAGTTGATATATGTGGCTATAATTTACCTTCCCTTTTATAAGCAGAAAGATACTCTGTTGACAGTAAGCAATATTATTGATATACTTTGATTGTATTAGAAAGGTCTTGGGACAAGTTTTAATGGAAAAAAAAGGATCACTAGTCATGTACTGCAAAACCAGAGGATGTCTCACAATAAGATGTGTAAATTTGTCTCTTTTCCTTATTGCTCTGTTTCTTTTATTGTAATATATTGAAAATAGACTTTGGATTAAATTAATTCAAACAAGGAAATTGGAATATTCAAATATAATCAATATGAGGATTATAAAGCCACTTTAAATGTCTTGATCAAAGCTGCTGGCAAGTTTAGATCTTATATTCGCGGGCTATGTACAAGATACTAGAACCATCTTCCACCTAACCAGTTAGGAAAATTAAAACTTGACTACGAATAAGGAAGTATTGTTAGTCCTCTTTCCAATGGACTTTTCCTCTGACTTAATAAGGGTATGTATTTGTTGAGAATCCAGGTTCTCAGCAGTCGTAAGCTACAATACTTAAAGATGAATGCCTGGGTTTAAGCTTCCAAAACTTGGATGACTAGAACAAATTAAATATTTAAATGTTGAATAATATTGTTTAAAAATATATAGCTTCATGGGAGTTTCTGTAGGGAGATTTTAATTTTTGCAATTTTCTGAGACTTATCCTTATTTAAATATAATAATTCATAATTTGAATGTATTCCTTTGTGATTTAAGTGCTGATTCATCTAACTCTTTCATAGTATTATTTATGTAAGGTTTTTTGTCTGCGCTCAGCTGCATTTGAAGCTTGAGCAATTATAGAAATAGATGCCCTATGCCATCATGGTTTCCTTGTAGTAAGTTTATTTAAAGCAGACGTGATTTTACGGTAATGTTGCTTGTTTTCGAGCAAAATATATTATCTAGCAGAATACTGGAGATGTATGCAGCAAAACTATTTTGTTAAGGTGAGAGTCACATCATCATTCTGGTATTGAATAATGTTGAATATAACCACTTTCCTTCCTTGTACCCTGAAAAATGTTTGTTTTCTTTAGTAGTAAGAAACAAATATACAAACAAAAATACCTAGTTTATTTCACAAAGATTAACTGAAATAAAGAGTAGTAAAGAAAACTGTAGGCAAACTAGAAAACACTGGGAAATGTTGTGGCATATAAGATCAAAAAGATCCAATGAATCTCTGGTTTCTCAGTTTTTTTATTGTTTTATAAAAGATGAAATCTTAAAACATGATTCAGTATTCTCAGTGTGATTATAGATCTCCTACTGACCTGGAAAACATTACATAATCCATATGGACTCAAAACACTGACAACAAATATCTGTTCCTTCTGTTTACTATTTTTACTGCCCTTCTCAAGTTAAGAAATCATGTATCACATTAAAAACAGCAGCAAGCTATTCTGCTCCAGTTCCTCTCTGCAAGTGATCTGTCATAGAAAACAAACATTCAAGCTAATTATATTTACAACTATATTTGTTTTCAGTTCCTCTAGATTTCTGAGTTACTCATTTTGTTGCAAGCCAGACAACTCATTTTTAGAAAGTAAAAGTTTCTTTTCCTTGCTTTGATCATTAAAAATGTACCTTACATGTATTTCTGTTCAATGGAAAAGTTTGTTTTTCCTCTGTATTCTATGTCTTCCCATATGGAAATATGTGTTCACTATATCTTAGTGAACTATATCTTAGTGATTCAAATGTTTATATTCAAAGGTTAAGAAGAACACTAGCCTCTTTTTGCTGAGCACAATGATTTGGAAGAACAAAATGGGTTTTGTTTTCATAGTGAATAGGAAGCATGGATTAACACCAAACTATTCCACTACAACCATTTTTAACACAGCAGTTCACAAACAGGGAAGGAGTCAATGGCTACTTTGAGGCCAGTTACTACTACTTAGCTTCTCAGTAGGATGGGAAGTAATCATAGGAGCAAATGCCTGAGAAGCTTCTGCAGAGTTCCTGGTGGCCAGGGGCTCCCTTGTCTCCACTTTCTGCCTAGCCAGAACTTTCTCATCAGTGGTCCCTACCTCATCCCTAGCTCTGAGAATTACAATTGGTGTCCTGGATTTCTGCAGCAAAAACCTATATGGCCTCAAGTGGATAGCAACTTGGGAATGAAAGAATTTGTATTTCTTATCAAAAGATATCTGATAATTGGAGTTACTCAAGGGAAATAAGGCACATCTCTGAAGCCAGGGTGAATACTCATGTTGGTTGTTACTAGAGAAGGAAATGTTAACCAGTTGGAAACAGAAGCAATGAAAATAAAAACACTAATTACACCACATGGGAAAGACAAATAATGACATGTTAATGTCACTTTTTATCCCTATAACCTTTTTTATCTCAGCTGTTGGATTATTTTTTAATTAATTCTTCTTATCCAGATTTTAAATAAGCAACTATTTTTCATCTATAAACATATTTGAAATAGTTCCCTCTTAAGAATTTTCCCTTACATGAAAAGTTTCATAAGATTCACACTCCTCCAAAAAAGGGCAGTGACCTTGAGAAGGACAAATCATGAGAGCTGTTAATTTATATTGAATATTGTGTACAGTTTTGCCGGAAATCCCTTGACATGTCTTGCCTCCATTTTCAAACATGTATTCAGGAATTGTTCATGCATTCCAGTTAATAAAATTTTTGTCCTTTTTTATTCAAAACCCTTGGACCAAAACCAAAAGAAGCTAAATATAAAGATTATATTGTGTAAAAGAAGGATTATATATAAAATAAATATATAGAATTTTTAACTAAGAAAAGTATCCTACCCAATGACTGATGGGTTGTGCTACAATAGATAGCGAGTAGGAAATGTTCTCTACATTACAAAATCAGTCATCTACGTATTATGTTTATTTTGTGCTTGTTACTTTTAATCTACCTTATGGATAAATTTTAGTGCTGTAACGCTGAAAATCTTTTGAAAGGTTTTTAAGACTTTCTGGTTCAGTCAGTCATTGTGCCAAATTGTCAAAAGCTGTGGTGGGAATGTGACTGAAAGACAATGACGTGGACTTGTCTCTTTCATGCTCTAGCTTAGGCATCCATTACTGAATGCTCTCAGAGACAAAGTACCAGGCTACGAAGACCTTCTGCTGGTTTATTATCTAACTTTTCTGTCCTTAGGTGAATGGCTATAGATTCAACATACACACATTGTGTATGTTTATGCAGGAACACACATACATCCACTAATGTATAGGGGCATATATGCACTGATTTATCAAACTTGAAAATTCTCCATTTATTAACTATAACATTTTTAAAATAGACTATATGGGTACTTAACCTTAGGTTGTACATTCTAGCTAAGAGTGTGCATTAAGTGTCTGAAATATTGCTATAAAAATTATTTCTTTTTTATAAAAGCTTTACAAATTGTAAGAAAATACATAGACACCTACAGTATATTAATGTAATTCTTATAAAGACATTGTTTTCTTTGCAAGAAATTGTGAAATATTTTTATAATGTAACCAGTTTATTACTAGCAAATTTTTTCTAAATAACATCTATATTAGTCAGTTGTTTTTATGACACATTTCTATGATATGTACAATGGAGAAGTTAAGCACTGGCACAGGTTTCCCAGAGATATGCAATTTCAATCCTTGGAGATACAAAAAACTCAACCAGATGAGGCCCTGAACAACGTACTCTAACTCTGATGTTAGCTACACTTTGTGCAGGGAATAGGACCAGATGACCTGCATAAGTCCTTTCCAAGCTAAATCTTTCTATTGTTCTATTCTAATTAGAAAAGACCAGGTTTCATTAATATGATAGTTTAGTAGATGTTCATACAGTAGTCTAGTAATGTAGTAGATAAGGGAATTTAGGTGAACGTATACACAGGACTGAAGTTTGTATGTTCTTTTGTAAAACATCATTCATAATTCAGCAGAACCCTCTAGGAATCAAAACTGACTTTTTCAGTTGTGTATTCTGTGAATGTAAGAGATGTGTGGAAGATATGGAAATGACAGAGAAAACACCTCAAGGTATAGAACTTTATTTTTCCTTCATCATCCCCACTCACCTCCTTAAAAAAAAAACAAAACACAAAACAAACAAACAAAAAAACAACCCCACCAACCCCACAGCATTTGAGAAGGTAAGAAATATTTCCTAAAATAGTCTTTAATTAAGTTAAACTGAGACATAAATCTTCAAATGATACAATTAGACTTCTCCATTTAAAAACAAAAAAACAAACAAACAAAACCTCAATGAATTTTACTGTTGGATTGTTTTTTTCTAAATTCTTTAATCTGTAAGCTACAAAATATTTCAAATTTTTTGCTGTTTCCTTTTTCTGCCAGTAATAATTACATTTTTTATTAAAATATTAGACTTCACAGACAACAACCTTATTAAATGTCCTTTTTCCCAGTCTCTCCTGGACAATCTCTACCATCTGCATTCTTGCATGGCGGCATCCCATTCTCAATATAATTTGTTGGAGGGAAGAAGAAAAAAAGGCTACAACAGAACCTGAGACAATTTTACACATCTGTTCCTGCAGGTGATCTTTCATTCTTTTTCATTTATAATTAATGAAAAATAATGGTGCTGACACAAGTTAATTACTATGAAAAATTATAGTTTATGCTATTCATTATTTTAATGGCAAATTACTTGAGATTTTCAAACACTGTGCCTAAGCAATTAGAATTGTTCATAAGGAGTTCACCTGTGATTTTTTTTGTATGAGTTTGCACTCTGTGTAGCGAAGGGAACACCCAATGTTTTTCATTAACAACGGAGGTAACATAACAAGAGATATTAATCACTAGTCTTGTGTCTGAGGGAGGAAAATGAAGAACAAACTGAGCATATGTTGATGTAGAAGAGGTCAATCAACAATACACAAAGATATTCATTATAGTTAAACTTTTCTCAGCAGATCTAGAAGAAATACTATTAAACCTTGTCATTTGAAAATGATTTAATGTAAGTAATTGGAAATACTGTCATAGCTTCACCAAAATATTAAATTACTTGTTAAAAAATAGAATTAATATTCTCCTAATTAGCACATGCAAATTAGGATAATGTTTCTTCTACATCTTGCTTTTCTCATGAATACACAAATTAAAAAAGTATATGTAATATTTTTCAGATAATTAAAGATAATGTATGGTTGAAACATACTAATCAAGTCTAATGTGTGTAGGCAAATGACTATGAAAAATACTCACCAAATAAATTTAGAATCAATAATAGCTGAGAATGGGTTGCCTTGCATTTAGCTTAAAAAGCTGAATTAACAAGAAATAGTATTCTTTTTACTACATATCACTGGTGTATACTTTGAACAATGCATGGATTAACACAAAAATTAGCTCAAAAAGTGCTGTTAAACCTGTTTATCTTTCATCTAGTTAGCTTTTAGGCAGATTAAATCCTACTTCATTATTCAACAGTCTACTGCTATGTTAACCTTATAGAAATTTATCAGTTTCAGTGCAAGGATTATCATGAATCATAGAACACAAATTGTAAAATAACACTTCAATATACATCAAACACCTGATCTCAAAAACAAAGCCACAGGACAAAATTTTACAATGGAATAGAAATGACAGGAACCATAAAAAATGTGAAGTAGTGCATGGAAAAAAAAGAGAACCTAGATTTTGATACTTTGAAAATACTGTAGACAGCATTAAGTGCCATGATTTCCATAGATATGTTTGTTACTCCTTGTCGTGGTTTAACCTCAGTTGGCAACTGAGCACTACACAGCTGCTTGCTCATTCCCCCCTCCCCAGTGGGATGGGGGAGAGAATCGGAAGAGTGAAAGTGAGAAAACTCATGGTTTGAGATAAAAACAGTTTAATAATTGAAATAAAATGTAATAATAATAATAATAATAATAATAACAACAACAACAATAATAATAGAATAAAGCAAGTGATGCACAATGCAGTTGCTTACCACCTACCAACCGATGCCCAGCCAGTCCCTGAGCAGCAGCCCCCCCTAGCAACAACTAAAACATTGGTGTGTTATCAACATTATTCTCCTAAATCCAAAACACAGCACTGTACCAGCTACTAGGAAGAAAATTAACTCTATCCCTGCTGAAACCAGGACACTCCTAAACGGAGTACATCAATTGAGTACATCAATATGATACACAGGTACATAGGAAAAGACAGAAATTTCTGAAAGATCTCAAACACAGGGGAAAATAACCTGTCAGAAATTTCCTTACTTTTATGCATTTGCTAAATTACATTTCGTTTGGAACGTCAAAATACATTGAGAACTTTTACACCATATATAGAATAACTCTCACGATTCAGAAGCTAAGTTTTATCATAATGATTTTTATTTATTTATTTATGCATTTTAAATAAGGCTTGGAAAGAGCCAGGATGCTTGTTAGATCACCAGGAAACTGTAGACTTAACAGTGCTCTTATTGTAAATTTGTAGCATTGCTACTAAGCATTTCAAAAGCAAACATCCACAAACTATAAATAGATTGTGCATTTGTGATGCAGACAGACACTCACTGGGGACTACTCCAATACCACTGAACTCATTTTCATTTAAAGCTAATAAAGGCATGACCCAGGATCTTCAAATCTTGAAGTCTATTATCTAGACATTAACCAACTGTTCCTCTACTTCTCTGTTGCTTGCTTATGTTATATGTAATAGGTTAAATTCAGCAGAGATATTTCCCACCCAAAAACGTACATTTACTCAGATTCTCTACCTTCTAAGCAACAAAGGAAGAGCTCTGGACCATTTGACGCTAGCTATAAAACCAGTTGTGGAAACAATCTCTCAGTGCTGAGAAGATCTTGGTGCTATAAGGCATTGGTAGGTTAAGTCAAGGAGATGACAAAGAGAGAGTCTTATCAACCACCAAAGTATTGTAAGATTCAAAGGTATTTTACTAGCCTACCAGTATCTACTTTAAAAAATACTGGGGCAATCAAAAGTATGGGTCATCACATCAACAAATACAGTGTCTTTTGCATCACTGTTCCTGATGGTAACTAAGTCTGTGAGGCCTATGGGCTGTGGAAAATAGTAGGTTTTGGTAATGTCTGGGAAAAGGATGTCTGTACTTGTAGAAAAGGTTTTTAAGTGTTTTCTTGTGAAAAGTTTGTGGGTTTTTTTTTCTGTTAGCCTGCACCTGTAGTTGAAATATTTTCCTCTCTTGTTTTATCACTCAAATTAAAAAAAAAGAATTAAATATGTAAATCTGTGCAACTCTCAGGTGCTTCCCTTCCTGAGCCATAGCAGCAAACAGCAACGAATTTGCCTACACTAACCACTTATATTTTAAACCTGTGTACTTGTAAGGTTGAAACATAGTTGCATGCATTCTGAAAGAATTAGACCAGTCTCGCTGGGTTTGAATTGACATAATTCCATTGTAGTCAGCAGATCTTCAATAATTTGCAGCATAATTTTGACATTATAGCTCTTCTTGATTCTGGATTTACCCAATTTAGTGAACTGAAATTAGACATCACATTGCATTCTGAACATGAATATAAATTTCCAGGGCAACTAGAAACTTTCCAGTAATATTACTCAAGTTCTACTGCTTTTACACATATACATAAGGAAAATAATCTTAAAATAAATTCTCTTGTGCACAAAATGAAGAAAGATTTCATGGTGTAGAATTACTAGTGTTCAAGCTTCAGGTTAAGCAACTGACTGCCCCACTCTAGTGAATTTCAAATATACTTAGTCTACTTGATTTTCTCTTTGATGTCTTCTTCATTGTCTTTTTACTTGGTGAAATTACTGTGAATTTTATTCATAGTGAACCATATAATGATATCAATTTTTGAACAGGTCTTTCTAGTGCCTTGCAAGATCCATTACATTTAAAAATTGGTGACACAATATTGCTTAGATTTTTCAGTTGCAAATCCAAGAAGGAGTGCATCCTAGGTCTAACGGTTAAATTTGCCAGTAGTTTAATATTAAGGATTGGATTTACAATAAAAGATTCAAAGAAGGAATAATGTGATTTGAAGAAAAAAACTAAGGTAAAAGGCTAGGAAGATGCCCTTCTCTACTGTGGATAACAGGAGCATAAAAAAATAGCTGAAAAATATCATTCATATCTTCCTTCTTGCATGATAAAAACATTTACATCACATTGCAATAGCATAACCATTTCAGCTATCTATGGACAGGGAAGTTGCTATAAGTTGCAGTCACAATAATACATTCTACACGTGATAGGCAGCCTTTTTCCTATGTGGATAGAGGTTCTGATGTGGCATGGGAACTTCAATGAGTTTCAATCTGGCATTCAGTGTAAAGGGCATAATGTTGTAGTCTAACTAATTTGACAGGAATATCATTGCTTGCTTATGTAATTTTTTTTTGCTGCTAATCAAATCATGGACAGATTTGATACTTATGGATGCATGGCCTGAATTAGTGAGGTAAATCATCATCTCTGTGGTAAAAGAAGATCCATGTCTTAGTTGTTGTCAGAAGTCTTCATGAGGTTACCCCCAGCTCGAGTCATATCACATGTATTTATCATACTCAATCCATTGTTGAATGAAGATGAAAATATGTCTGGTATTAATAGATTCATGGTTAAGTTTTAAGGATTTTACTGGAAATTAAATTCTGATGTTACTCTTTATACACACAAACATGCATACACATATACATATATCTTTCTGTCTATTTTGCAGAATTCTAAAGAATGTTATGGTGTTGGATATGTAACTTAACATGAGCAGTATATGACCTACTTCATCCCTGCTCTAACTTCTCTAGAATTCTTTTGCCTTTTTTTCCTCTTAAAAGTTGAGGGAACCCATTTGCCAGTACAGATGTAAAGGAGTTACTGGCAGTGGTTATGCAATGAAATGATATATCAAACATTTAATTCCCATTATAAGAACTATAGTATACTAAAACCAAAGCTCCCCCCACTTTTGAAAATGCTTTTTCAAAAGAAAGAAAGGAAAGAAAAGGTGGTAAGAACCACCTCAGAAGGCTCAAGCAAAGCATTCAGACACAGCTACCTTACATAAATGCCAAATTAAATTGACTTAGAACATGTTCTGCTCCACAACATTTTAAATCAGCAGAGAAGCTTCTCCAAAGTTTTGTATTGCATGTACACTCATTGCTTTGCAATTATGTTCTTATGAAAATTTTATTGAAATTTTAATCTGCAATAGATATTTCAACATTGATGTAAGTAGACATCTAATGTATTTTACATATAATAAACACACTTAATAGAATTTTCTCTGAGGGAGCTCTGAGTCACCAACCAAGTAAAGCCTAACTGTGCTGCCAAACTTTGTCATACGCTTTTGATACTTACACAATCAGCTCTAAGAAAGTATGGAAGAGTTCCAAATAGGATCCATTAATTTTTATATGGTTGTGTTTTTTTATCAATATTTGTAATGGGTATCTTAAACCTTTTAGTGTAGGAGCAACAGGATAACATGCATGTATTTTAAAAAAAGTTTGATAGCATGGAAAACTGAAATGAGTGGTTTCAAACAGCATTTTAAAAGTATGACCCACAGAGTATCATAAAATTCAATTCATAGTTTGCATATAATATCTTTTATTGGGCCAAATTTTACAAAGTGTCGTGGTTTAACCTCAGTCGGCAACTGAGCACCACACAGCTGCCC
>NW_008795885.1:5952416-5958086 GCF_000699145.1 Aptenodytes forsteri | reverse complement strand
GTAAGCATTACCTAGCAACAACTAAAACATCGGTGCATTATCAACTTTGTTCTCATCTTAAATCCAAAACACAGCACTGTACCAGCTACTAGGAAGGAAATTAACTCTATCCCTGCTGAAACCAGGACACAAAGTAACTTCTAATATTTCATTTGAGAATGTCTTAGAGGTCCACCTACAATCTCATTACTAAAGGCAATAATAAAGAAGATATGGCAGTCCACACAGTGTGGCTATTTCACAATTACTTACAGATTTAAATTATTAACCAAAATAACTGGACAATGAATAATAAGATCTAAAAATGTAGTCACGATTGACTTACAAACGAAAATGTCAGACAGTTGTATACTACACCTAATGATTGCAAGTGAATTGCTCCATTAACTGGTCATAGACCCAAAATAAGGGAGTAAGTTCCGTATTTATATATACTTTTCAATGACATGAAATATTCAAGGAGTTGAAAGTACTTCCTGTTTTAGACTTTTATTCATTATGCCAGGAATTTGGAGAAATGTTGAGATGTTTAATGTTTTCTGCCTGATTAAGGCAGAAAACAAACAAACAAACAAACCAATTTTGTACAGTTTGGTGGCCTCGGCACATCCTGGGTTTTGGTACATGTAGAATGTACGTAAAACAGGCTGGAGGAACGAAAGCCTGCCTCTGGTGGGTCCCAGAACAGGGATATCCATACACGAATCTAAGATTCAGCACTTCAAACCTACAAGGCCTGAGATCAGATGATAGGCACCTGGAATGAAAGATATCTGAACAGGTACACATGTTAGCAGATATCTACATCTGTGGAATAACCTCTGAGCTATTCATCTGTTGCTCCCCAAATAGTCCAAGAACAGAAGCAGACATTTTTAGTATGTGATTTATCTCATCCTAATGTAATTGTCTAATATAGGTCAACAGAGATGTGCCCCAGAAGTTCATGATTTCTCAGTGTGGATTAGAAAGTGAGCCCAGGGTAAATAAATAAGAGACTCAATGTAGAGGCTTGCATTGTAGATGCCAAAAGGTAGGTGAGATGAATCCCTCTTCACATGGTGAAAAGGCTTAATAACCCTGCTATAAATTGAGACAGAGACACCAGTAACCATAAAGAAACCTGAGAGAGATTATTTATGATTTTTAGGAAAGGCCATCTATCAGATGAAAGAATGTCTCCTGCCCTCTACCCATCTGCAGTCTGCACAACAAAACATGAGCCATGATCAGTGGCAGTAAAAAGGGGAGGTTAACAGCTGGCTGAACAGTTAAGGTTTTTCCCTCCCCTTACCCTCACTTAGAATAAAATCTTTTCTCTGCTGTGTCTCACATCCCCCCTCCACTCCTGTGAGGGAACAAGGTACAATCAAGGACTGCCATTCCTTTCTTGCCCTACCTAAACTGCTCACAAAGTGCTGTTTAAACTAACCTGGCTCATTTTGGCATTCAAAGTAGGAAGGGCTTAGATAAGCAGCAGACCTAGCAGGCCAGTTAGGAATTCACAGGTAGGAAGTGACAGGTAGCTAGAAGAGGAGGCATGGTCAAATTCATCTTAAACACATTTGGATAAAAAAGCAGTGATTTCATGCTTAATGTCTTGCATGCAATGAATTGAATCCCTGGCTGAGTTATATGCAGACTGAATTTCTCTGCTAAACTGAAATAAAAATAAAATTTTGGGAATCAATTTGAAAAAAAAACTTGGGGAATTTCCATTTGATAATTCATAGGTTTCTGGCTGATGAATCCCATTTTAAACTTGCATTTTGATATTTTCTTCAAAACACAAAAATGTGACCTCCTAATACCATCTAAGCCAAGGAATGGATCATGATTACTTGGGCCTGTGTGGCCTGATGAAACTTGGCTTTCATTCAGTGCTTGTGTTTGTTCTGTTCTGGTCTACAGTTCAGCCTAAATTTTATGTATCATATTAATTTATTTTGTAGGACTTGATCAATTAACTTGAGAAAACTCTGTGTAGTGTTGATTCAATCATATAACAAGCATAATTTAATATAAATCGCACATCAGACATTGATTTTGCCCAACTGCTCAGTAGAATTAGTGTCACTAAAGGACGCAGCCAAGCTGAACTAACATTATTAAGTATTTCTGCAATTTATCTCTTGCTATAATGAACAGTAAATGATATAATGACCAACAAGATTAATGATAAAATAAACATGCTAGTTAGATTCACTCCACAGAAGTCCAATTCAAGACAATGCCTTGTAATCAATAATCTGGGACTGATAATAACAAGTAGGAATGTTAATATAAAGATGGACTCATTAATAGATTTTGAAAAAATCTATTTATCTAGTAGTTATATTTTCAGTTATATAAATTCTAAGTGTTTCCAGAATTAGTGCTGCTAGTGTGAATGTCAATAGCTGCTCTGAAAAAAAGTACAAAATCCAGAATATTTCAGATGCTTGTTTCCTTAACTAGGAAACTAGTTTGTAAAATCATAATTGAAGTTGCTCCACATCAGAACTGTTGGCAAAAAATCAACAATACAAAAATTTTTGAATTATTTCATATTTAAATTAATAAACCTATGAATCACATGCAGCTTTCAGACACTGGTGTGGTGAGTACAAGAAACTGAAACAGTATGAAAGGAAACAAACTAGAACAGTTTATGAGAAGAAAAGTTTAGAAATGCCTTCTGTCTTATTTTCCACCAGATACCGTGAACATTGAGAAATCTTGTTGACTCCTTGATCACTGGTCAAATTTTGTTTGTTACACCTCTGTTCTTGGAATTTCTTTGTGTTATTGTTTGGGGGTTTTTTGTGTGGGTTTTTTTTTTTTTCCAAACACTGTAAAAAGTTAGTTTTCTGCTGAAAATATTTGCCATTACCACAGAACATGCTCTGCCCCCTAGAGTACCTTCCTGGAAAATAGAAATCAAGCAAAGTTATTTTGAATTTCTAGGGCTGTTACCCAACATATTTTCTAGCACAAATAACATACTTCAGAAGAAAAGCAAATGTATAGCATACCAAGCTGTAAAGAAGGTCTCTTGTGGCCACAGACAGTTGTCAGAACATCAAACTGACCATAAGCCTAGTTTATTTTCATGTTATGAACTACTGCAGTTATTCTCACAGTTTAAAACAGGGAGTAGATTCATGGCATTAATCCTCTCATAGGCTGCATTGAGAGTAGCTTGAATACAGTGTCATTTTTATGAAGTTTAATTTCGGACACCTACTGGATGATAATGACAATGTTGGATGCCAGAAACTGAATGAATTAATGAATTATATTTTTGCATTTGGTGACAGAAAATTTAATAATTCATGCATCCAAACAAACCATATCACCTTGAGCTTTAGATATCAAACACAAAGAATTGTTCTTGCACTGGCTAAGAATTTTTCTTAGAAATGTTTTGGAAAGTAATTTTAAAATGCTATTTGAAAAATAACAAACTGTTTTGTACAAAAATAACAAATCAGTTGTCTTTTCTGAGTCTTTTTTGTAAATGAAGTATTAAAAACTGATTTTCTGTATTCTTAAGTAGCTTGAATGCAGTAGCAATGTGAAGCTATTTCTGAGGAGATCTTCAACACTGGCAGGACATGTCATTAAGCAATATTGACATGTTTAGTCAGATGTAGAGAAAACGCTGTTTCCCCTGTATCTACCATATACCTCTCTAAGTCAATCATGTCAACAGGAATCTAAAGGCAGACTTTTGTTCTTGCATCAATTTTCTTTAACTGTAAATTGCTATGTTCAGAGAATTTATCTAACAATCATTTACAAATATTTATTATTTTACTATAGTCCATAGTAAAAAAAATGCTACTTTTATATTTATAGAAGTATTTTATTTATTTTAGTAAACAATCATAGATGTAGCTAAATATTGTAACTTCTACTCTGCACTACCTCTTTTTGTGCCAAGGATATAAAGATACTAATAATGAAGTCTTGGCTTCAGATTTCACAGCCTGCACAAACTATGCAATCAGTCAAAAAAAAATCTGCAGACATTAATTAAAATCCTTTATTTTTTTTTATTATTCCTAGAGTTGTAAGCCAAAAAAGAAAACAGAGAAGGAAAATAATGGGATAAATAACTTCCTGAAAATTGTTATTTACTTCTTAATTGGACTAATATGCTAAAAGTTAGCCATTTCCACTGAGCCAAGAGGGAAAAGAAGTTCCCTAGCTACACACTCAGCTGAATGTTGAAGGACTCAAATATCCCAGAATGCCAAAACTGATTGACTTTACCCCCATCTCCCTTCAATACACATTTTAGCATTTTAATATCAAATGAGAGAGTCTCTGTTTTCAACAACAGCGCTTTAGACAAAAGTCCTCTATCTGACCTCACTGAAATTTGTCAAAATTTGACTGCTCATAGAAGTAAGGTTGACTGTAGACCTTTCCAAATTTTCCCTCAGTAATAGAAAAATCCTCTGTATCACTTTTTAAATGTAACAAACTCTTCAATTTTTTGTCATGATATTTTTCTCCTTGACTGCAAATTGTTAATTGAAAGAGGCTGGTTTGGTGTTTCATTAATGGGAAACTGAAGAATGAAAGATTCAAAGCTTTAAAAGGAAAAAATCAGTAGCTAGAGAGATTTCCCCCACCATACTGCATCCATGATATCAAGGTCAATCTTTTCAGACCTGAGCCCGAATCCTTGAGAGTTCAAGAGACTGAAGATGCGCACTTAAAGAGCTGAAGGAGCCGAGTGTCCTGTTGGCTGTGAACAGTGAGAGGACACTCAGGAAGCTACAGCAGGAATAAAAATAGAGACACATCATCATGCTCTTTGTCCTTCTCAGAGGCAGAGATTGAGCAGAATTTCTGAAGGCTGAGTGGAAGGATAAAGGCCTGGAATAAGAACATAATGTGGCTTAGAAGAACGGAAGATGCTCCTGATACAAAGTTTTCTTGGATTTACTTAGAAAGGAGCAAAGATAATAAAACCTGTCCCACTTGGGAACAAGGATCAGAACATGGGCTTTTTTTAATGGCTTTTTGTTTAGACTAGACTAGACGAGACTAGACTAGAATCATAGAAGCATTTAACTTGGAGAAGAACTTAAGATCATTAAGTCCAACCATAAACCTAACACTGCCAAGTCAACCACTAAACCATGTCCCTAAGCACCACATCTACACGTCTTTTAAATACCTCCAGGGATGGTGACTCAACCACTTCCCTGGCCAGCCTGTTCCAGTGTTTGAAACCCCTTTCGGTGAAGAAATGTTTCCTAATATCCAATCTAAACCTCCCCTGGCACAACTTGAGGCTGTTTCCTCTCATCCTATCACTTGTGACATGGGAGAAGAGACTGACACCCACCTTGCTACAACCTCCTTGCAGGTAGTTGCAGAGAGCAATAGAGTCTCCCCTGAGCCTCCCCTTCTCCAGGCTAAACAACTCCTGTTCCCTCAGCTGCTCCTCACAAGACTTGTGCTCTAGACCCTTCAGCAGCTTCATTGCTCTTTGGATGTGCTCCAGCACCTCAATGTTTTTCTTGTAGAGAGGAGCCCAAAACTGAACACAGTGTTCAAAGTGCGGCCTCACCAGTGCTGAGTACGAGGGGCATGATCACTTCCCTACTCCTGCTGGCCACACTATTTCTGATACAGGCCAGGATGCTCTTGGCCTTCTTGGCCACCTGGGCA
>NW_008795885.1:5947718-5952297 GCF_000699145.1 Aptenodytes forsteri | reverse complement strand
AACAAGACCGGCCCCAAAACTGAGCCCTGGGGAACACCGCTCATGACCGGCCACCAACTGGATGGAACTCCATTCACCACAACTCTTTGGACCCAGCTGTCCAGCCAGTTTTTTACCCAGCAAAGAGTACAACCGTCCAAGCCATGAGCAGCCAGTTTCTCCAGGAGAATGCTGTGGGAAACAGCGTCAAAGCCTTTATTAAAGTCCAGGTAAACAACGTCCACAGCCTTTCCCTCACCCACTAAATGAGTCACCTTGTCATAGAAGGAGAACAGGTTACTCAAGCAGGACTTATCTTTCATAAGCCCATGCTGACTGGGCCTGATCACCTGGTTGTCCTGTATGTGTCATGCAATGGCACTCAAGATGATCTCCATAACCTTCCCAGGCACCGAGATCAGGCTGACAGTCCTGTAGTTCCTTGGATCCTCTTCTGGCCCTTCTTGTAGATGGGCATCACATTTATTAACCTCCAGTCAACTGGGACCTCAGGACTGCTGATAAATGATTGAAAGTGGCTGGTGAGCACTTCTGCCAGCTCCCTCAGTACCCTTGGGTGGATCCCATCTGGCCCCATAGACCTGTGTGTGTCTAAATGGAGTAGCGGTCACTAACCATTTCCCCTGGGATTATGGGGGCTTCATTCTGCTCCCTGTCCAAGCTCAAGGGGCTGGGTACCCAGAGAACAACTGGTCTTACTATTAAAGACTGAGGCAAAGAAGGCATTAAGTACCTCAGCCTTTTCCTCATCCTTTGTTACTATGATTCCCCTGGCATCTAAGAGAGCATAGAGATTCTCCTTAGCCTTTCTTTTTTTGTTAACGTATTTATAGAAGCATTTTTTATTGTCTTACAGCAATAGCCAGATTAAGTTCTAGTTGGGCTTTGGCCCTTCTAATTTTCTCCCTGCATAACCACACATCTTTGTAGTCCTCCTGAGTTGCCTGCCCCTTCTTCCAAAGGTCATAAATGTTCTTTTTTTTCCTGAGTTCCAGCAAAAGCTTTCTGTTCAGCCAGGCCAGTCTTCTTCCTTGTCGGCTCGTCTTTCGGCACATAGGGATGGCCTGCTCCTGCGCCTTTAAGATTTTCGTCTTGGAGAATGTCCAACCTTCCTGGACTCCTTTGCCCTTCAGGACTGCCTCCCAAGGGACTCTGTCAACCAGGCCCCTAAACAGGTCAAAGTCTGCCCTCTGGAAGACCAAGGTAGCAGTTTTTCTGACACACACCCCCTTACTTCTCTGAGAATTGAAAACTCTTATATTTTCATGATCGCTGTGCCCAAGACGGCCTCCAACCGTCACATCACCCACAAGTCCTTCTCTGTTTACAAACAACAGGTCCAACGGGACACCTTCCCTAGTTGGCTCACTCACCAGTTGTGTCAGGAAGTTGTCTTCCACACACTCCAGGAACCTCCTGGACTGTTTCATCACCACTGTATTGTATTTCCAACAGACGTCTGGTAAGTTGAAGTCCCCCACGAGAATAAGGGCTAGCAATCATGAGACTTCTCCCAGTTATAGAATATTTCATCTGTCTCTTCATCCTGGTTGGGTTGTCTATAACAGACTCCCAGCATGACATCTTCTCTGTTGGCCTTCCCCCTGATTCTTACCCATAAACACTCAACCCTTTCATTACCATCATTAAGCTCTAGACAGTGAAAATGCTCCCTAACATACAGGGCTACCCCACTGCCTCTCCTTCCTTGCCTATCCCTTCTGAAGAGTTTATAGCCATCCATTGCAGCATTCCAGTTGTGTGAGTCATCCCACCATGTTTCCATTATTATAATTACATCATAGTTTTCCAGCTGCACAATGGCTTCCCACTCCTCCTGTTTGTTGTCCATGCTGCATGCATTGGTGTAGATGTACTTCAGCTGGGCTATTGATCCTGCCGCCTTTCTGGGGGGGAAGCCCTAATTCCTATATGACTGTTCTCAGGCGCTTCTGTGGTTTCTAATGCATCAACAACTCTTGCGTCTTTGCTGCTGCATGGTTCTCTATCCCCTGCCTCCACTGAGATGTCTAGGGTGCCGCACACATTAGTATAGGGACATTTCAGATGTGCTCCAGTGTATTCAGCACATCATGGAGCAGACCGAAGGACCTCACTAGCACACCATCCCTCAAATTCTGTTGTGCCGCCCTCAGGCTTGTCTCTAGCGAGCCTGTTTTTTTCCCTTTCTTCCTTCCAATCTAGATTAAAGCTCTTTCAATGAGCCCTGCTAACGCCCGTGCAAATATCCTTTTCCCCCTTTGAGACGGGTGTACCCCATCTGTCTCCAGCAGGCCTGGTGTTGTGTAGAATAGAATAGAATGGAATGGAATAGAATAGAATAGAATAGAATAGAATAGAATAGAATAGAATAGTTCTAGCTGGAAGGGACCTGCAACGATCGTCTAGTCCAACTGCCAAAAGATTGAACTGCAATCTACATTTTTATGGGCTCTTTTCAAAGTTAGGTTTCTGTTTTTGGATTTTTTTCTTAGTTGTTTGGTTGGCTGGGGTTTTTTTGGTTTGGGGTTTTTTGTGGTGTTTTTTTCCCCCACAAAAGAAAGAAATTGCAAGGAAGAAAAAAATAAAACTCATAGCACAAGTTTCAGTAAAAACTCTGTATCTCAAAACCTTTATCTGGTATTAATTAAAATTAGACTGAATGAAAAAGAAGAGAGATAAAAAATGTTACCTAACAATAAAGGTTCTGGAAGAAATTTAAAGCTCTTGAACCTTATTCTTTTAAGCATCTACCCTGTGAAAGGATATGGTCAAGTGACCAAACTTCTGCTAGGTAGCCCTAACAAAGATGGTCCAGTTCCTGACAGGGTCAGGAGGTCAGAGCTTAGTATTTCTCCTTGCTTCCTGCTCTGCCTGTGAGACTTTGGGATTACTCTTCTGACATACCTAATTCCATTTGTATAAAGTTTCTTCTTTTGACTATATAGGTGGCCTAAATCCTGTACTCCTGTACAATTCACATTCTGTTTTATTAAATACCATGTACACTGGGCCATTAGGAATTCTTCGTTGTTTTTCCAGTACTTGTTCTGCTGCATTCCTAGCTGGTGTTGGTCTTGCCTTTAGGGAACCAATTGCTGGTTCTTACTATGCTCTTCTGTTTTTTACTGTTCACTAAAGCAAACATACATCTATTCACTTTGGGAAGGACTGAATATCTCTAGGGTTGTGATTTAACAAGTATTGATATTTTTAAAGTTCTCCAGCACCTCTGCTAGAAAAAGATTGTATGTACTATAAGTTTGGGATATTGACAAGCCTATTTTCATAATGAAATAATTGATATCCCTGTGATTTATGAGCTTGAGAAAATCATACAGGAACAGAGGGTTTGTTAAATCAGCTAAGAGTCATTGCATCAGGAGAATGGAAAAGATACCCAAGCAAATTTCCCATATTGCACTAGCAAATTGTGCAATTCTGACAAAGGGTGAAAATTATTTCCTAACCCATGTCATAACTGGTGTTCACACGGCTGTCAGGAATTCATTTACTCTTTCCTTAGTGATTTCAATTGATTTCATGGCAGGAAAATCAGCCGCAGCTGCTTTAGCATGAACCAAACAGTTTAAAGCCACATCCACAATTTTTAATTTTGATCTTTTCTATCCATTAATTCCATGCAATGATTACGTATCATGTAAATAATGTCTTTTTCATTTGTCCTGAATTTAATTGCTACTACTTTGAGTGCCCTTT
Organism: Aptenodytes forsteri; assembly: GCF_000699145.1. Classification (NCBI taxonomy): domain Eukaryota; kingdom Metazoa; phylum Chordata; class Aves; order Sphenisciformes; family Spheniscidae; genus Aptenodytes; species Aptenodytes forsteri. Next base: position 5,948,577 of record NW_008795885.1, on the reverse strand, counting down.
TATTGTAGTACTGAAGGTGAATATAAAAGAGAGGGATTGATTAGACATCACTAAACCTTTTGTAATTTTATTACCGCATTAAAGCCTTATGGTTATTCCTTTCCTCTATGCTGTATTATTCTTATTTGTGCAACCTTTTCTCACACATAAAGCCAACCATCTTCACATCCTGCCTCTTCAGCTCTTCAAACTTCAGTTTATAATCTGAAGTGAAGACAGATTAGCTGTCTAGCTCTTCTCTGACAGGGGTAGGTGAATGCTAGTCCATTCATCTGCATAAGGAAATGTGGCTGAAGGGGATAAGGGACTGGTTGTGAGAAAAAGATGATGATGTTGATGTGAGCTTCTGCTGGTACAAACCAGAGTTGGTTTTCTTAGAAATCTTTGAGCAACTGCAGGTGATATGAAGCATGTGAACAACTTTAAATTCTGTCGTTCTCTAGCCTATATGGTGACAGACAGTAGATAAATCTAGGTAATAAATTTTTCCTGTTCTGTTCCCTCTCCTTTTCTGACTACTTTTTCAATGTCTGGTGATCCTCTCACAATTATTTCTTTTTTAATCTTTCCTGTCTCCAAACCTGTAACTGATGTCCTGATGTTCAGTTCTTAGCTGTTGTGTGCCCCTTTGCTACTCATTCAGATTTGACCCTATCTATTAATGCAAACACACATGTCATGTATTTAGCAGCCAAAATCTCATCACTGAGTTCAGGTGGTCAGAAAAACTTTGGAGAAAAGCTTTTCCACTGATGTCCTGTGTATAACTTAAGATGTTCATATTAATCATAGAATCATAGAATCATTGAGGTTGGAAGAGACCTCTAAGATCATCGAGTCCAACCGTCGACCCAACACC
>NW_008795885.1:5939176-5946913 GCF_000699145.1 Aptenodytes forsteri | reverse complement strand
AAGATATTAAACAAGACCGGCCCCAGTACTGAGCCCTGGGGAACACCGCTCGTGACCGGCCGCCAACTGGATGTAACTCCATTCACCACAACTCTCTGGGCCCGGCCGTCCAGCCAGTTTTTGACCCAGCGAAGAGTACACCTCTGGCCAAATTATTGCTTTTTTTGGTCACCAGACCTTCATCTTCCAAAATCATGGTGAATATCCTTTGATCAATATGTTGTAATTTACAGTGATGTAAGTCTAAAAGTAATGTCATAAAAGGTAATTAAGAAAATGAAAAGAAAATAACCTGTATTAGATATCTATTTACAGTAAGGTCTCATCATCTCACAGATAGAATGGCTTGTGAGGGAAACTGTGTGGTCAACCAGAAACAAGAAAATTACCTGAAATAATGAAAAAAAAAATTAGATGTACTATTTATTGTAACTATCCCAACATGCATTCTCAGGCTGATTAACATGTCTTTAAAAATTCTTGCTGTATTATATGATTCTGGTTTGCTAGGTGCTTCCTCCTAAGCATGACACATAAAATGTGAATTTTGTTACACAGTTTTCAGTCACACAGCTTCTGGTAAGGAGACGTACTAAGATGAAAAAATGGTCTATGAATAAGTTGAGCTATTTAATAAATAAATTAGCAAAATCAAATGGTTCACATTTAACAAAACAAATAGTCTTCTGATAAAAATGTAGAATGAAAATACAATGAGGGAAAGCACTAAATTTTCCTTAGAAACTCCCTCCTTTTTTTTGCATTTTTTAATATTAATTGGTTGAATTTGTCTGTTCTTTCCTTTCACTTGTATTAAAAACAAATTGATTCTTCTTCCCTGTTTTCCAAAGGGAATTTGTTTTACCGCTCAATTTACAAGCCCCCAGAATACAGCAGATCATGACAGCAAAGGTAAAATGCTTTAACAGTCAGTGATACTATGGTATAACTGACTCCTCCCTAGAGCATCACAATTTTTTTTTTCCCAAAATATGTCATTCCATGAGTAAACATAGAAAGAAAAACATTGCATAAGAACTTCGGTGATTAAACTCAAGTCATTATTATGTGAAATACAAATGCTAAAAAGAAGAACAGGTATGATAATATTTCTGCATGGATCACCACTGAGCAGAAAAATGATATGTTTAATCTGATGATAGTTGATTGGTCACCAAGTTCTTCACTAGGCAAACAACAGAATTGAAAGAGTAAACTTTAGTGAAAAATTATTTTAAAAAGCTGTCTTACCAGACAGCTGGTATTTTCACCACAGAGTAGTGATAATAGAGAACAAATGGAACTAAGCTGATAAAGAAAAAAGTGTGTGTGCAACTGCAGGTAATTAGAATCCTGCAGATAAAAAACGATGTTTTCTGTTATATTATCTCTTTAATATATTACATACTTAGAGCAAGACAGATAAATAAATTGCAATCTCAAAGGGACAATACTTTGTTAAGCTTTTCATAATAATTTTTAAAAATCAAATTTACTTCAGAATGACACATTTACTTATAAGTCTTCATTATTACTTGTTAGTAAGACAACTTTCTTTAAATACAATTTAATTTTTAATTTAAATTTTGCAAGTGATGGAGAGATTTCAGCTTTAAATACTTTAATCTCAGGATACTTTGATGTTCACAGGAGGAATAATCATAGGGATTTCTTCTGTGGTGGAATTCCTAATTACAGTTGTTAATATAATTTGGATACACACTTTACTGTGTGTTTTCCAACATTCAAAAAAAAATTTGTTTTTTCACTGAATATAATGGCTTAAGAAATAGATTTTACTTAGAAGTAAAACCTTCTGAACTTCCAGGACCTGAGTAGTCTCAGATTTCTCCATGATAGTGTTTTTCACAGGAAGCATTAGAAGTGCAACCTAAGATCTGAATTCTTGAAAAGTACTGAGGACACTTATTTCCTAATAGTGTAAGTAGGTGGACTCCTAGTGGAAATGAGGGACAGCAATTCAGAAAGTAACATTCCACACTGATGCCAGAAGGTGCTGGTGATTTGTTTCATATGAGGAAGATTTAACTTTTTTTGTTTAGATTCAGGAAGACTTCATTATTTTAAAAGAAAGTTTAACCGTATCTTAATGTTATGATTTGAAGATAAGTATGTCCTTATGTTTTACTGAGTTTTCTGAGTAGGGCAGATACTAAAAAAAAGAGAAAAGTTTCAGGATTAGTATGATAAGATATAACTTCTACATTCTTTCTAAATAGACTTATTTTTAGTCTTTCTTGTATGCATCATGTTACTATGTTTCTCTTCTCTTTATGGTGATATTTGAGGAATGGTACAAATCCTTTGAATTTGCAGCTTTCTGGTCCTTGACCAGAAATGTCTTAAACACATTTCTGGTAAAGAAACCTGTTAAAATATAGTTACAAAATTGTTAAAAAGTAAACAAAATCACTAATTGTAATACTACACTTAGAAAAATCACCTCTGAGTATTTTGTAACCAAAGAGTTTTTTACTTTTGTGTTCTGACCAGGTGTACATCACTTCCACTATCTGGTAATGCTACTTATGTTACCTTTAAAAGATGGAAATTTTGAAAGATTCTCACACTTATTTGTAAAGTTTTCATGTCACTATTTGTGACCAAAGACAAATGCAAGCTACCAAAGCCCTTTTTTTTTTAAGTCATAATTTTCACATATTCCTGTGAGCACACAAAAGCGTCCAGTGAACAGTGGTATTCCAGGTAGTAATTTAGTAACTTCATTAGTATTTTAGTTAATTTTTTATAATTACCTTAAAATTCTGCTTACACAGCATTATTAGGATTCAAAGTCAATTACTGAAAAATCAGAAAACAAGTTACAGTTACATGTACAATCTTAATCCTATTTAAATAACTTACAAAATAGGCTTTAATGCCTGGTCACATACCTTTTCTTTCACAGTCTTCTTACCTCAGTCAGGAGCAAAACAGGTATGCAAGAGGATAGAATTAAGGTTGCAGACAAGAGTGAATTTTTCATTCTAATTTTTGCTGGACTTTGGAACTAAGTATCTGAATTATGCTCATCTTTTTTTCTTTTTGCTCCCCCCCCTGCCCCCCCACCTTAATCTATCTGTTTTCTTCAGTCCTGGATTTGAGTTGAAGATGGCTGATATTACTGTGGTGTGATGGCTCTGCACCATCAAATCAAAAAGAAGTATTTTAATTTCTCCTGTGTATTACATGTGTGCACTTTTCTACAAATAAACAAAGATGGGATGTAGTAGAGTAATAAATTAGGTTTTAAAGAAAATTGCACTGCTCTGTGGTCTGAAACAACTAATTACTAAATATAAAATATAAACATTGTGTTTAAATTACAGTACAGTTCTCAGAGTTAATAACTTGAATATTGCTCCCGATATAGAGTTACAAGGAGGAGGAAAAGGAAAAAGAAAAGGAAAAGAGAGAGGAAAAAATAAGATTAGTGATTCTCTTGGGTGTGCTCATAAGTTAGATACAAAAAAAAAAAAATTTGATTTCTCTTCCTAGCAAATTTCAGTTGCAGCAAGGTACTGACAAACACAGTTATTCTTTGTGCTTACAAAACAAATGGCAAAAAACTCCTACTGAGGGGTAGCATCACCCTGGAGAATTTCTTTCTTCTGAAAACCCCCTACAAGCTGGCTGGGTTTCTGCCATGTGTTATATTTCCAACATGGTGAGGATGTGGCTCAATTTTAAGCAAGTTTGCTTAAAAATAAAATAAAATAAAATAAAATAAAATAAAATAATTAAAAAATATATCAGATGCTTGTGCTTTCTTGTAGATTTTTTTGAGGTCTATTTTCCCCAAGGCAAAAAGTAATCTTCTGTCCTTCAAAAATAAAATAAAATAAAATAATTAAAAAATATATCAGATGCTTGTGCTTTCTTGTAGATTTTTTTGAGGTCTATTTTCCCCAAGGCAAAAAGTAATCTTCTGTCCTTCTACAATCTGATTGTAAATAAGAATACTGTTTGCATGGGAATTGTATAAATTTAGTCTGAAAAGGGCAGACAATTGTTGCAAACTCAAGTACAGCTATACTTTTCATGAAAATTCTGTTCTTGAAATATATCTTGTCTGGCTAGACTACAACTGTCTGATACAAAAAGATTGTTCATCATCAAAATGGGGTGTTTTTCTTTAACAACCATTGTTCTTGGTTCCCATCTCACATGTACAGCTGACCTATTTATTACATAAACTCTGGTTATACATTAAAAATTCTAACATTTAGAATGATAATTAGTTACATCTCTATTTTTACAGCTGCAAGACTGAGGAAAAAAGTAGTCATTTATTTAATTAATCACAGCTTTTTTGCTTTTGGTCTATGCATTGCCCTTAAGGTCAGGTTTTTTTCGGTTGTATAAGGAATTGTGCTTCAAATATGACTGTACTAATTCAGTACAGTCTCTTTTTACCCACAGAACAGGAAGTCTCTTTATGAAAAATATATGCACTAATGACAGTATTGGTATTTTTCTATTACTCTGGATCTTCAAATAGAAATTAAAACCACCATTGAAGGAAATGCCAGAGATAGATTGGTAAATAATTGTTCTTCCTTCCTTTATTGTTTTCCAGATAAATTGTTTATGTGAATTGCCCTAAGTAAAGGAGCTGGGTCTGGTAAATTTGGGATGGCATTGATTAACAGATGGATACTGATGGGATAAAAGAAGGGCCAGACCATGGGTTAATACCCAAATTCTTACAACAACAAGTAATTAGAGCGAGGCGTTCAGTAGTGAAGTTCATTTTTTGTTGAAATAAATAAAAAGTTCTCCTGAATAAAACCTAGGTGTATATTTCTTCATATTAAAACTTTTCAAGGGTTGTCTTTATATAAGCACTTCAAGGAAATTTTAATAATATGGACCACATATGGACTGTTTAAGTTCATGTGTTATTTGACAATAAATATTAAACAAAGGTTTTTGCCCAAGAGAAGATTTTAGCAACTATTAAAAAAATTCGACAAATTCAAACAGTATAATTCAGTATAGTGGAATCTTTTTTACTTCTACAGAAAGGCTTAAGACACATTTGTAATTGTATTTAGGTGTAAAGGCATAGAATCTGTTGTTTGATAAGCAACACTGACTGTTGTATTAAGGTATACCTAACTATTGCCATGCAGTATGCATAGACAGAGTGTTTAAGTTACTTTCTGCAGTCTAGATCTTCAGAATATGGACTGAACTATAATTAAGATTTGAAAGAGTCAAATTTTTGAATTTTTTTGGAACATGGAAAATTTCAAAGAATCAGATCTGTGCAACAGAGTTATTTCATTTAGATTTTAGCTTTCCAAATAAAACAATAAAAACTAATGACTATCAAAAGAAAGATTGTTTCTAACTGAAAGGCAAATTTCTTATGTTGAGTATGTCAAAACAGAAAAAATTACAATCCTTTTAGTTAAATTAGGAAGTCTGTCAGAATTGCCCTGAATAAGGTAAATGTCAGTTTCAATTAATCAACATTTGTGAAGAACCTATATTATTCCAAAATTATAGTACCTCTAATTAGAAACATTTTTTTCAGTTACATCTCATTTGAAAATGAAAGAAATATTTTAGTAAACTTTAAAAAGTGGCACACTGATCAAAATTATAATTATATAGAAAAGAAACATGATTGAAATCAAATTCTAATTACACTAGTCTCAACATATAATCATCTTTGTAGACCACTCAGTGGGGAAAAAAAAACATTAAGCAAAAGATTGAACATCCTCTGTATTCTCTTTAGTGAGATGGTTCTGCATAAGTGTATATTGTGTAGGCAAGTGTCTCCCAGGTGTTCAGCCCACTACCACAGATGGAATGCATCACTCAAATTTGGAGTGAGTTTGGTATGCTTTGTTTCATAAAAATAGCTTTAGTATTTTTAGTACATTTAGCAAATAGCTGACAAGATCAGTCTGATTACACTATGCAAAGAGATGAAACACTAAAGCAGGATGTCCAGGAGATAGATGTCCAGGAGCAGTGAAAGGCACAGAATCATCTCATAGGTTTACATGCCTGGGTACAAACTCTTAAGGAAAATTTCTTAATCCAGTTTTCATTGTTAGAACTAGTAGCTGTGGGCTGCATATGAAACACCAGGGAGTGATGCAAAATACGTAAAGAATCTCTTATGTGACCTCACTGACACTCTCACTAAAACTCTTACAGTAAGAAACTTGAAGTTATAGTCAATAGTTTTAGCAAATACTCCCTATACCTGCAGATTTTGTCCTTTTGAAGGACAATGCTGTATTAGGATTTCAGTAGCAGGTCTGAAATCTCAAAACCAGAACAGTGTAAGTACCTCTTCAGTAACACACTGTAAAGTAAATGTGCTTAAGAGCTTTACTGAATTGCATACGTAGATGTCAAGTTCTCAGGACAGAGAGGTAAATGACTGTAGTATTAAAGCAAACCTGACAATTATAGGTTGTGTAAGAAACAATTTGTCAATGTTGTGTGAAATACAATGTCAACCATAATAGTATAGTTTGACCACTAACATTGTTAAACCAAAAGTAGTAATATTTAGATATTTTTCAGAAAAAGAATCCAGTGAATGACAAATTGCAATAATGACATGAAATAATTATCTTTTTATTAAAACAGTGTTATGACCCAGACTGGATACCTCAGGGGGTCGTAGTGGTTTCATGATTCCCTTGAGCTAAATTAAGGTGAAACGACACCAGGCGATCGATCAAACGTTTTATTTATGGTAGAAGCAACCTGAACTTGGAAAGTGAAATGGCAGGTGGCGTGGGTTCTATTGAGACATTTATAAGAAGAAAAAGAAAGAGAGGAAAAGGAAAAAAAAAGAGAGATTTCACCACCCTTGGATCCTGCGATGACGACTGCGGACGTGACGTGTCGGTCCTTCGGCAGCGGGCGCGCACGTAACGCCTTGCAGTAGCACCTTTTATAGTCTAGTCCCCGCCTCTCGGCCGCGCCAGCCACTCCCCCCGGGGAGTTATGTAACTCCTGATGTCCTGCGCAGGTGCCACCGTAGGGGTGGTCGCAAGACGGTCTTTTGGGTGGTCGTGAGCCTCAGATGAACTCTGTATGACCTCTGGACATACATGGTGCATCGTCCTGCTGGGCCTATCAGAACACGGAACTGCGCACCCTCCGGCACGCCCTCCGCCCTGTGGTCCATCCTTGCCATGCAAACCGCAACCTGGTTTGCCACAATGTTTGAGACATTAACCCTTTCAGTCTCTCACAAACTGTTAACTTTTGTTATTCCTTTTGCATTCCTTAACTGTTTTATATTCCTTTTGCTAAACCGAATTAATTTACTATTTCTCTTCGCAGCTTCTTGGTTCAATTTAAAATTCTCATTAATCTATTAAAGTTTACTTTTAATCAGCACATTAGCTGCTGGTCTTTCCATCCATCCAGTTATGTTTGACATCTTACTAGAAGAAAAACACAGAAAAAGAATCTAAAAGCAAAGCTTTAGTATCTAAAAAGAAAATTATATTTAAAAAGCTATTCTTCATTTACACCACTTTAAACAAAGACTTGTCATGCACTGTATAGTACCAAAAGAAGGGGGAGGAAAACGACCACTACTCAGACTCCACAGTCAGGCGGGTACTATATGATGACAGTTTATTATGAGAGCCAGAATCCTTAAGCAAGCATACAGGTTCATGAAATAGTAACACATAACACGACACAACTACATACACAGGGAGGGTAATA
>NW_008795885.1:5926966-5939116 GCF_000699145.1 Aptenodytes forsteri | reverse complement strand
TGGTTGGGTCTTATCTTTTACTCAAATGCGCCGTCTTCTCCCCTTCCCTCTTATTTTAACGAGGAGCCGTAACTGCTAAATCATTAAACTAAGTGCTCAATATCACAAGTTGGTGTTACTTTATGCAGGCGAGGTCCTCCTTTCACTTCCCCGCCTTAGGTTTTCTCTCTCAGTGCATTCAAATGTGTTTCAGAGCCTGAGGCTTTAGGCCCCTGACACACGTTTAGGCCTCAGGACTGTGAGAGGTGTAGCAGAGGAGGGCTTATAAAGGATGACAGTGTCCGAACAGGCGAGAGCTATGGGGCCTTCACTCCATCCTGTCCCCCATTTCTGCACAGTCATTGCTCCCTTGTGTCCAGCTGCATGGAGGCATGGGCATAAGTTTCACTAAGATTTGCAAGAGGTGTGGCAGAGGCAGACTTATCAAGCGAGGACATACTCAAGGATGACCGTGTCCAAACAGGCGAGAGCTATGGGGCCTTTGCTCCATCCTGTCCCCCATTTCTGCACAGTTATTGCTCCCTTATGTCCCGCTACATGGGGGCATGGGCATCACAAGAGTTTAAAATATTTTTGTTTAAATCATAACAACCCCAAAAAACTCAAGGTCTCTAACAAAGTTTGCAGGATGGGGAATAACATCTGGTCAATATCGGTCATCTTTCTCGTACTGTTTTTCTTCTGGGAATGGGTCTTTTGATATTCTACTTGTTTTTGAAAACTTGTCACATTACGTTCTTCATGCTCATTTATCTGTACTTTGTTAAGTGTTCTGATGCTTTGCATCAAGAAGAAAGCTGGAATTCATACCAAGTGACAACAAATCTGAATCATGAAGTCTCATAGATTGGCAGCTGGTACAAACTTACTGCAACCTTGTTGAAAGAGAATGCTTTTTAATTGTTTAAAATTCTCCTCAAAGAATGTATGATATGCTTAAAGAGTCCTGCCAAGTATCAACAAGAAAAACACTGAGGTAAATGGACTCTTCTCTCTTGTATTCATTTAATGTTTAATTTATTGCTCCCAAGAGTTCTAGACAGCAAGCATTCTGGACACTAAAAGTGTTTTTGTTCACATATTTACTCATTCAGAACATTTCACTGTTTTACCAAAGACTTTTAAATAGAAGTCTGATAGAAGTAGTTTTTGCCACCCACAATTTGTTCAATAGACTATGGGTGATTTCTAGTGTGGTTTTTTTTTAATTGTGTAAGGTTTTCTGAAGATATCCTGATGTGATATGGCATGGAATACAAGTGGAGGTCAGAAGTCAAATATCAAATTACTTCCACCCATTAAATGTTTCCTTTGGGATTTCAGAAAAACCAGCTGGAAAACCCTGGGGAACTATTTAAAAATTTTCAGGGTCCTAACCTGAATTTCCTGAACTAACTCTACATTTAGTTTTCACATGGATAACAATTTCTTCTTATCAGAAGATATTTTAGTCTAATGAAGTAGGAACATATAGAAATGCAGACCTTATTCTTAAATATCTGAAGAATACCTAACTTTTTTGTTGGCAGTACATGTGCAGTCTAGGGCATTATCAGCTCGCTATTCAAATTGATGTAATTCAAAAGCAACACCATTGCTACAATTACTTGCCCCCTGCCTTTTTTTTTTCCCCAATTAGCTTGCAGCAATACATGCAGGAGTTGCAGTCCTGAAGGACATTAGAAGAGGATGCAGATGGCAGACAAAATGGAGTTTGGAATAATTTGTTTCAGATTCCCTGGCCTTTTTGTAAAGAATGTGAATATTCCTTGATTTGTTGACCAGTCTTAGAAATTATAATCAGACAACAAAACCTTTCTCATGCTTTCAGCTGCATGGCCTGCTTTTATTCAGTTCTTGCCATATTTTATAGATTTTAAAAAAGGCTACAATTCTTAGTGAAAGTGGGTGAATTTTAGTGGAATACAAAATGATTCATAGGTTTTGGAAGCAATAGGCAAGCAAAGATGTTACAACTTTTTATTAGCGTGAATAGTTTGAACTACTGTAACCAGAGGCTGCGATGTTTTCTGCATGGGCCAGAGCTGTTTTAACACTTCTTAATACTTTAGCTACTGCAGCTCTGGCAGCAGAAAACAAAGTGATAAGTACACTGAACCCTGTAATTAAAATTAACTCTTACTGTTTTGAAATAATAAAAAAAAATCTTTGGAAATCTGGCATTTGGAATCTCATAGTTAGCAGGTAATTACAACCATAACTATTTAATCTTACATATGTAAAATCTAAGAAAAATAACAAATAAGGCATTGGCTTTTAACTGGTTAGAAAATGTCTTTTATACCCCTTTCCTGTTGCACTGGCTTTAAAGCTGAGGAACAGCACAGAGAAAATGCATACTACTAAGCTGTCCTGCAAAGAGCAGGATATTCAGACAAATGTCTCACTTGACAAAAGTGGAATATCACTAAAATGATCACTAAAAACCACTATTTACATATCACTCACTTTACCTCACCAATGAAACAGTGCATGCAGCTTTAACACAATGACTTATAGGCGCTTACTGTAATAACTCTGCAATAAATTTGCTTCGTGGGTTTGATCCTGCAATGGTCTAGGCAGTCTCTCCTGCACAACAAAGCTCAAAAAGATAATCCTCATTTCAAATATGCATGTTCTTCTGTTGAATTTATTAAAATTGGTTATTAATTAAAAAGTGAAACACATACTTGCAAAACAGGTTGAAGCAGCAGTGCCTGCACACCATGCTGAAGTATATATGCACTTGGAAATATAACATATAGTATAAAGTACCAACATTAGTCTGGGATGTCACATAACTCATTGCTTGCTTCCCACAGTATGCAGTAATGCAGCTATTGGTTTGGGCTTCTTTTTGCTCTGCATTTCATCTTTTCATGTTGTTCATTGGCTGGGACTCTAAGGAGAAATAACAATACAAAAATTACAGTACCTGGCACTAAAGTTTGTCTGTTATACTGGAATGTATTAAACATTACACAGGAAAATTATGCTAGTTTTAAAAAGTTTTTTAAAATAACTTTTAGATAAAATACCTTGTTTCCACCTTTAATACCAAGTGTCTCTTTTATCAACAGTACAAGATTTCTGCATAAGGAATTATGGAAAAGTTAAAAGTCTTATTGTTTTCCCTTCTGTTTTTTAAATTGCCTAAAAATAACCTGTCTGTACTGTATCCACACTTAGAACAGGATCTTTGAAAATTAGGGGGGGAAAAATATCCTTTCCGGCAAGGATTGCAGTTTATTTCCAGACTGACTTGATCAAAACATACATAACCTTAACCTTCCTATTACCACTAGATTGTAAATTAAATATGCTTCTGTTCCACTGTAGTTTGTAGAAGGAAAGTCCATATTTGTGCGAGAAAAAGAAATAACTTATTCCACATTTGGGACAAAAGAAATATTTATTTGCTTGCTTTATTCATCATATTAAAAAAATACTGTCTACTGGAGTTGAGAATTTAAATCAAAACCCCCACAGAATTAGTTCAATTTATCACACCTCTGTTTGTCACCACCATGTAGACGATATGTGTATACATGTGAATAATGTATAGCAAATTACAAATACTGTGTAGCTGGAGAGAAATGATAGAAAAAAAATGCCCCAAAAAGGAAAATCTTTCTATAAATTATGTTGATTGTTCCATAAACACAAAGGCAATCTATTCATAAGGAACAATGTTTCTATTTTTTCTCTTGGTAAACTTTCCCCAGACTGATTTGTAATAATACATTCAGTATGAACTCTATACTTTATATGGATATATTTGAAATAATTTAAGAGTGCTGCTTTAGTCATTTGCTGCATTATTTGATAATATGTGATAGGTTACCTAAATCACATGGTATTCCCCTAATTTAGTTAATAAAGTTATTATCTTGAGTTGTTACATGTCCCTTGAGACCCTCAAGATTCAGGCATGTTGCCCATTATTTTGCCACATGATGGAGAGATTTTCTGTCTAATGGAGACCAGAAGATAAATCTTTCTCACAGATGCTCCTGTTTCCAGCTCTCAGAAAAGCCCACGCAGCAAGATGCAAAACAGCCCACGCAGCAAGATCCAATCCTTTTTGCTACATAGATTCCTGGGGGAATATGTGATGGATTGGTGGTCACATCAAAGGCATCCAGAACCTTTTGTTTTTGGAATAGCCATCCCAAAAAGGATTAAATTCTTTCAGATTTTCCCACACTAAAACCATTCTCAAAACTAGTCTAACAGCAAATAAAGATATTTATGTACTAAATAAAAAGCAGACAATGCATCTGAAGAGTTTGTAGGAGTGACTGAGTAGAAATGAAAGGAAAACATCACAAATATTCATTTAAGCTAGCATTAAATGAGAGACACAAGATTTCTCTTCCTCCATAAACTTCTATGAACAACCTGATTGAAACTGTTCAATGTTCCAGTCTCTAGTTCTCACTGAAGGCTTCATTGCATGACACCAAATTTAAATCTGGACCTAACTTTGGGGTTCATTCAAATTTAAGTCCTTCCTCTGCTCCTTATACCTGAATATTCCTTCATCTGTTTCCTGTGAAGACAAGATAGAAAGAATATCTTCTATCTTTCCCTATCCCAATAGCAAATCAACAGTGGTCCTCATCTACCACAGGAGGCAGTTGCTGACTCTTTTTATGCTTGCTTAGCCTTTAGTAAGTGCTTAATTCCTTGTGAGACACAATGTTCCTGCCCACCTGTATCCACAAAATAAATAATATTACTTTTAACAGAATTTAAAGGTTCATCATTAGGGAGGGCAGAAAGCAATCATGAAACCACAGTACCTCAAATGGCTACTGAGGAGATTCTGCCTGCTAGATTGTGTTTTTCACTCCTAGCTTTGTGGCCTTTAGTAAGTGCTTAATTCCTTGTGAGACACAATGTTCCTGCCCACCTGTATCCACAAAATAAATAATATTACTTTTAACAGAATTTAAAGGTTCATCATTAGGGAGGGCAGAAAGCAATCATGAAACCACAGTACCTCAAATGGCTACTGAGGAGATTCTGCCTGCTAGATTGTGTTTTTCACTCCTAGCTTTGTGAAAAATTTGGACGCCCAATCAATGTTCCTGCCCACCTGTATCCACAAAATAAATAATATTACTTTTAACTTTAAAGGTTCCACAGATCCCCTATCTACTGAGTCAAAAGAAAAAGCAGAAATGGTCTTTACTAGTTAAGGGATAAAGCAGTGCAAGAAGGCATATTCTCTGTGACCAGATCTGGACAGGGAAACTAATTTTATATCACAAATTCAAAACTCACTGATCTTGCTGTGTTTAACTGAAGGTCATATATGCAACAGTTTGCAGTCAGCAGAATCTGAAATAATATAAAATAATTGCCCTGTGCCTCTAAACCCTATCAGCAAAGCATAAATATAACCTGGATTTAAGGTGTTCATCTTAAGAGATAAAGTGGGGAATTTTATTTCTTTTATTGTCTTAATAACTACTCTTCTATAGATTTTATTTGGTTTGGCTTCCGTTTCTTTTGACAGGCATTTTAATTTTTTTTTTTTTTTTTTTTTTAATGCACTGAAGCCCACAGTAACAAACGTCCTCATGATCTTTGATTCTTTTTTGATCTTAGTTATTCAGTATTGACTACAGTCATGCAGCCTTGCAAGTTCAACAAATCAGTTATGTTCATTCCTGAGATACATGGAGATGTTACTTTGTTAAATTGCATCTTACAAAACACTTAGATTACAAAAACCCTATAAAAATACCTTGAAAGCAAGTCAAAACCAAGCATCAAGTGTACCTTTGCTCATTTCCAACTCTGAGGACTTACACCTTCTGCTTCCATTTTAAATGTTTCCCATGCTAAAAGAGATGAAACAATAATTTCATTCTAATATTATTTCTGTAATCTAATGTCGTCATTGCTTTTCCTTATGTTGCCATGTAGTCACAGTAGTGTCCTTCATGATAGAGAAGATGGTTTTGAGAGACATGAAGGGAGTACCAGACACAGTCAGAAACTAACACAAAGTCATGCTAGGCTTGCTGTTATGCTCAGACAGGTCTCCTTTAACCAAGTTCTTGACGGAAAACTCAGGAAAGGAGTTAGTTATTTAATTTCCCATATGTTTTATCTAGTTTGTGTTCTCAGCAGAAAGACTGTGAATTAAAATTTCTACTTCATTACAGATCAAACATAGCCATTTTCAGCTGAAAAGTAGTAAATAAGAATAAATAAAAAACACATGCATTCCCATGAAAGTCATAATTGTAGCAAAGTAAATGAAAGACTTGGGAATTGTGAGCATTTTAACTAATTCCAAGTGACCACCAAGTCACTTATAAACTGTAAATAACATGACCTCAAGAAATAAGTCAGATGATCTTGTCAATGTTATTCATGAAAATATTCATGAATCAATTTTTTGCATTATTTGACCCTGTAGCTGAGGATGAAATTTATAAAAGGACATCACAACATCTGTGTTTTAGAAAGCACAACACTTTTCATTTTGTACCTCACTGAATGTTTAAGAAAAAAAAAATACTAAAAAAAGTTCTTATTTTCATTTTGTTTTAATTCTTATCATTAATAAAGCAGCTGAGGGTTTTTTTTTAAACCTTAAAATAAGGTCATAGTTGTTGGGTTGCTGTAAATGTCAGTAGGAGGAATTCACATAAGACCTAACCTGGGATTAATATTAATAAATGTGCTCATTGCATTCAAAAATCCTTGCAATGAAAGGTCACTGTTAGCTTTGAGTTCCAAAATTAGAACTGTCTTTTAAAGACTATCAAAACCAATAAAAAAAAATCTGAACTGCACTTGACAGTCTTGCCTGTGTGACTTTTACATTAAAGCAGAATGAATAGATGTAATAAGAGTAATATGGAATAATGACTTTTGCTTTGTAACAGACAAAGGTGTCCATAGCTAAAAGGATCACTTTTCCGATCATTAGTTTTAATTGAAGGATAAATCTGCTAAATAAATTCCATCAAGGACCATTTTCATCTACCTTCCCTCTCTTAGTCATTTACTAAGCAAAGAAGTATACAATTTTTGTCATCCATTTAGACATTTCCTTGACAGGTAAAATATCTTCTAGCATCTAGACACCACATTTAGAGGAGGAAAAATTTTATTACATTATACAATAATGAGAATTGGTATTAGCACTTAACTAGACTACTTCACCTATTAAAACAGCAGGAAAAATAGAACAGATGCCCTTGTTTTTACAGAAGCTGATCAAATTCTATTGATGGTCCAACTTCCTGTTGAACAACTTTTCTGTAGCTGTTAGTAGTGATACTGTTAATGGTGATCATAGTTTATCTATACTTTATTGTGTATATGTTTGGATATCAGCTATCCCCTGTCCATTTTCTCATCAGTGGTGGTTAGTGGCCATTGTGTCTGAGCTAAACCATAGGTCTATAATGAACCACTTAAACTTATGGTATTTATGTGTTTGTTTCAGGGCGGGGTGGGTTTTTTTTTTTGTTTTGTTTCTTGGGGTTTTTTTACTTCTTTATTTGGTGTTTTTTAGTGAAGAGACTGATAGAGAATATAAGGTCCATTCAAAAGACACTCCGCAGGGGCCCATATTGGGACCGGTACTGTTGAATATCTTCATCAATGACATGGACAGTGGGATCGATTCAGCAATCAGCAAGTTTGCAGATGACTGAGTGGTGCTGCTGATACTCTAGAGGGAAAGGATGCCATCCAGAGGGGCCTTGACAGGTTTGAGGAGTGGGCCCTTGCAAACCTCACGAAGTTCAACAAGGCCAAGTGCAAGGTCCGGCACCTGGGTTGGGGCAATCCCAAACATGGATACAGGCTGGGTGTTGAGTGGATTGAAAGCAGCCCTGCGAGTGGGCCCTTGCAAACCTCATGAGGTTCAACAAGGCCAAGTGCAAGGTCCGGCACCTGGGTTGGGGCAATCCCAAACATGGATACAGGCTGGGTGTTGAGTGGATTGAAAGCAGCCCTGCGGAGGAGGACTTTGGGGTATTGGTGGATAAAAAACTGAATATGAGCCAGCAATGTGCGCTCACAGCCCAGAAGGCCAACCATATCCTGGGCTGCATCAAAAGAAGCGTAGCAAGCCAGTAGAGGGAAGTGAGTGTCCCCCTCTACTCTACTCTGGTGAGACCCCACCTGGAGTACTGTGTTCAGCTGTGGGGACCCCAACATAAGAAAGACATAGACCTGCTCGAGCAGGTCCAGAGGAGGGCCACGAAGATGATCAGGGGGATGGAACACCTCCCATACAAGGACAGGCTGAGAGAGTTCGGGTTGTTTCGCCTACAGAAGAGAAGGCTGCGGAGACACCTTACGGCAACCTTCTTGTACTTAAAGGGGGCCTACAGGAAAGATGGGGAGGGACTCTTTAGCAGGGATTGTAGTGATAGGATGAGGGGTAAGGGTTTTAAACTGGAAGAGGGTAGATTTAGATTAGATACTAGGAAGAAATTCTTTACTGTGAGGGTGGTGAGACACTGGAACAGGTTGCCCAGAGTTGTAGATGTCCCTTCCCTGGAAGTGTTCAAGGCCAGGTTGGACAGAGCTTTGAGCAACCTGGTCTAGTGGAAGGTATCCCTGCCCATGGCAGGGGGGTTGGAACTAGATGATCTTTAAGGTCCCTTCCAACCCAAACCTTTCTATGATTCTATGAATAGTCTAACAATGCTTACAATGATTGGACTGTTTAATAAGTATAAACAGTCTTATTTTTGACATCTCAGTGTCAATAGCACTGTATGACTGGGCTGAAGTTTTAGTATTTCAGTCACTATCTACTAGCAGCAAACAAACACTGAATTCTCTTCTGGACCTTCTGTATCTATCAGTCCACCCAGTGAACAAGTTTATCCCGCAGCTGGCCACGTAAAACAAAAAGCTGCCTCTTTTTACTGGCATTTTTTGGTAATGATCTGTTGGTATACTGCCCTTTGAAAGCAGTGTGGCTGGCATCCCTAAATCAAGATCCCTAAAATTTAAAAAATATTAATGTTTCTAGCAACAAGGTTTTTGTTGTTGCTAGAAAGTGGTGATCCTTGGACGTTTTTTGCCCAGTGAGAGTACACAAGTGTTCTCTGTAAGACATCTGTTCACTCCTCAAGTGACATGACGTAGGCTTATGCAGTCAGAAACATACCAGTTCTGTATACCTCTGTTTAACAGATTCAGCCTCAAACATGAAAGGTTGCTGGCGTAATACCTCAGACATCCAGACAGTGTAAAAAACTGTGCCAAACATAAACAGACATTTCTCTGATGTGGAAAAAAAAAAAGAAATCTCACAGAAAACATTGCACAGAATGCTTGTAGGCAGCTGCGGGTAAATTAAGAGGTTTTTACATTTAAGAGAACATATTTCACAAAGCTCAATAGTGAGCGAAATAGTCCAAGATTAGGGCAGTAACCTTGTTTTGAAACTGCAATTACACAAACTTTGTAGACATTCAATAAGCAAGTATTAATCTTTAAGCTAAGTATAACTTAATAATTTGGGAGGACATCTTCTCAGTATCAAGGGTCTTGAGCAGTTTTCATGAAAGTTTCAGGCCCTTCATATTCAGCTATTTTCTGGGGGAGGGAATTAAATTATAGTTTTTACTTTAATTTCAAATACCCCTGTTGCACTAGTTAAATTTAACTATGGACTTCTGAATGTATAAATGTATATATTTAATACATTTTGCCAGTGCCTCTACTGCTACTAAATAGTCACACTTGCCAAAATTTCTATTAGTCTTTGTTCTTTGTGATATTTCAAAGTACTCTTAAGAGAATTCAGAAAATGTTTAACCTTATGCTTCTTTCCAGTGCTATACTAAGTGTTCTTAAATGAGTTATATGGTTAAATTTTGCCACATCTTTGTGTACTTTTAAAACATCATAGGAAGTTTTACAAATACTTTATGTACTGTGGTTCGATTCCTTGTCTTATCTAAATGAAAATATGTCATCCATTTCAGACTGAGACAGCTCTTCCTCTGCATGTAATTACAAGGTAATAGGAACAACAGAAGATCTACTGACTTATGTTTAAATTCTGTAAGTTTTAAGGTTTCTCATGAATTTTTTTTAGTTAAGTTTCAGGATTGTAAACAGGATTCTACATTTGTTGAATGTTTATGTATATGCTGTAATGTTTTCATTATAAGTTTTCAGGACAATTTCATGTTTGATTTTTCAAGTAAATGTATTATAAAAATTTGGAGGAGGTCAGCTCTCTATCAGGAAGGATCCTGGCAGCATTGCCTGAGAAGGTCTGTCCCTCTCTTGTTTAAATCTGGACCATGGGTTTTGCCCAAAACCATGAATTGTGGAATTCCTTTTTTCCTAGTGCAATGAAATTTAGTAATTACTGAAAAATCTCATTAACCTTCCATCTAGCCAACTGATCTGTTGTAATGCTACCAGTAAGAGGTGCTGTTTAGGTAGAGTTGACAAGCCTACCACAAGCCACTTTCTGGACCATCCCTTCCTCCGTTGTCTTAGTACACCCTCAACATCTATGTATTAACAATGATCATGACCATTTTAGTTGCTATTTTTTATTTTTTCCTAAAGAGCTTGTGCTCCAGAAAGAGATAAAGTATTCTCCTTTAGGTACCTCAAACTGAAAATGTAATTTTCCACAAATATCAGCTTCAACAGCAGCCTCTGGAGCACAGCCTAGAACAGGAACTGGCTCATCTCTCTTTTGCAGGTAGTTTAGATGTAAACTATGCATCCCTGAAACAGGAAAAAAGAAAAGTCATGCATGACAAGGAAGCCTGAATGCAAGGTTTGAACTATGGAGAACAGCTAGCTCTGAAACACAGTAGTATAGCTGCTTTTCCTGAATACAGTCAAACCTGAGGCTTCATGCACTGCACAATTGACATGGATGTGCTCAGTAACAACAGTACAACCTAAACGCATCAGATTTTCTGCACCTAAACAAACCAGATATACAGCATATAGATTTGGACTGATGATGGGTCATAATTAGCAACTCAGTTCCCTCATATGCTGTATTTCATACTGAGAAGTACCTGCTTTGTGTATATGTGTTGTGAAGTACATATGTTCATGCTCCTGCTAATGTCTGACAGTTAGAGTGCTAAATGTAAGAAATCCTCTTCAGGAGGGGAAGATTGGAAAGATTTTACCACTTACTCTATTCCCTGCATTTGCTAATAGCTTGGGTGAAAGCACTGAGTGTGTACAAAGATCAGACAAAATTAAAGTTCTCTTTCCTTTACTGGTGACACAAGGAATATCACCTATTTTATGAAAGGAAACTGTACTACAAAAATAGTGGAGGACACTGAGTTATCATACACTCTCAAAATAATTGCATACTGCGTTTCTATCAGAATCTTTGCCTCATTAAGAGCACAGGATTGATAGTAATCAGGGAAAGAATCAGGTTCTGTATCAAATAAAATTATTCCAATTAAAAATAACTGTTATAGCCACTAGTTGTGTTCTTCTGGGTCCCAGTTCTGAAATCTGTGGGTCTTAATTTTGAAAACTCATCTGGAATTAGTAGCTACAATGAATTTTTGCAGTAAAGAAGTGCAACTATAAAGAAGTCCAAATAGCATCAGTGTTTCATGTTGGCCTTCAACCATAACTCAGGAGTTCGAAATCTTTGTGACTTAGGATACTTGTTTGGAAAAAGGACTAATCCGAAGTATTTGTCATGCAGTCTCAAATTCAGATCCTTGATAGCTGCCTGAGACCACTATACAGTTCATGGAGAGACATATAGCATTGCTAATGTTCAAATACATAAGATTGTCCTACTGAACAGACATCACACGCGTCTGTGTCTGTACAGCAAGGCCAATGCTTAATCAAGACACTGACATCAGGTCATGTTTGAAAATGAGCAGCTGTGAAATTTGATATTAACACCTATTTAGCTGCTTTCACTATTAGGCAGTAGACCTGGTTCCAATAAATATTCCTCCAGCATGATTACAACTCATACAATTTGCATCTCAGAAGAAGTAGGGAAGCAAATTAACTAATGTCATTGAAGCACTCAGATGCTCTGGTGATAAATAAAATAGGAACACCTGCAAAGAAATTAGAATTTTGTATTATAGAATCATAGAATCATTGAGGTTGGAAAAGACCTCTAAGATC
>NW_008795885.1:5920302-5926570 GCF_000699145.1 Aptenodytes forsteri | reverse complement strand
TTAAGCCGTGAGCCGCCAGCTTCTCTAGGAGAATGCTGTGGGAGACGGTGTAAATTATATTAATTTTATATATCCCATAATACCTGATAGGGCTGTTACAGATTACATGGGACAAGAAAAAAAAGAAAAAAAAAAGGACAACGAAGACACACAAAAAGTTATATTTTAGATTACATGAAGTAAAATTACATGAAGTAAAATTCTGCAGTTAACCATGTGTTACAACACCTAATACAAACTTAAGTGAGTATGGCTTCTTTTTCTGGATATTAAGAGAATACTTCCATATTTCAAGGAACAGAAAATAATACAAGCAGAATCAGGTGATTCCTATGTTGGTGATGGAAAACACATATTTTAGATGATTCCATTAAGCTTAAATGGATGCTTCAAACTCTTCAAAATACTTAAAAAGTGTTTTCCTCAAATACAAAGGAGAAAATACAATGCCCCAAATCAGTTGTCTAAGCCGTGAGCCGCCAGCTTCTCTAGGAGAATGCTGTGGGAGACGGTGTCAAATTATATTAATTTTATATATCCCATAATACCTGATAGGGCTGTTACAGATTACATGGGGCAAAGAAAAAAAGAAAAACAAAAGGACAACGAAGACACACAAAAAGTTATATTTTAGATTACATGAAGTAAAATTACATGAAGTAAAATTCTGCAGTTAACCATGTGTTACAACACCTAATACAAACTTAAGTGAGTATGGCTTCTTTTTCTGGATATTAAGAGAATACTTCCATATTTCAAGGAACAGAAAATAATACAAGCAGAATCAGGTGATTCCTATGTTGGTGATGGAAAACACATATTTTAGATGATTCCATTAAGCTTAAATGGATGCTTCAAACTCTTCAAAATACTTAAAAAGTGTTTTCCTCAAATACAAAGGAGAAAATACAATGCCCCAAATCAGTGAACATTTACTACAGAAGTTAAATTTCAGTTTAGATATCATAATATCATTGCATTTTCTTAGTCATTTCATTTACATACATGCAAAAATGCAGTAAGATATTAACCTGTATCAAGTCATAGTATAAACTGAAGGTAATTTTTTTTTTGTATACTACCTCACCAATCAAAACCTTATAGAAGACATGAAAACATTTCATTTGAAAAAAAATGTGCATGTGTTTTTGAGTTTCCATTTCTGCAGATGGCAGAAGAAATTTTCACAGATTGTGTCAGGAGCTGTGATTTGGATTAGATGCACCCAGAAACAGGAATAACAGAACATGTTTAAACAGTGCCTGTGTAGCCAGTACACAAAAGATGTACTGATGTACAAACACAAAAGTTTGTTTCTTTAGAAATGAGAACATTCTACTGTATTCCAGCAGGTTACAATAAGTAATAAGACATAAAGCCCTAAGTACTGCTGATTTTGATGGATTGATGTCATCCCAGGAAAACCCAGGAAGGGGACAAGGCTAATGTCTTCTATGAACATCCAGCTAACTTGTACAAAAATTGGCAGACTTATACACGGTGCATTTGCCCTACAAGAGCATTTTAGTACTATGTTTAAGAGAGAACAAGTGCTTATAACCCACTACCCTCTTTAACGTCATGATGCATGACAATTTTGGTGGTTTTTTTTTAATGATTATAGCTGCCTACTTCACAGACTTTAAACTAATTTTCTGCTTAATTAGCTCCCATCCTCATTGTCTGGCAGACAATTCAAAACCCTTGAGTGAATGCCTTCTGATCTGAAAATCTGTTAATATTCAATGCTTCTCATTTTAATATCTTACTTTCAAACGTTCATCCAATGTATACAAGAAATATTTCAAGGATTAACACTTACATTGATTTAACTCAACTGTTATATGTTGTTAATACACTATCTTCTGAGGTGGTAAAAGAAAAGAACCTAGTTCTATGAACTTTTGAACTCATTCATTTACCATTTGCTTTGCAGGAGCAGCAGATGTAATCTTTTTAGAATTAAATACATTTCTGCAGCAATTAGAGTATTTGCATTTTTTTTCTGCAATATTATTGTGTAAGATCAGACTCTCACAGATTTCTCTACATTCTTTTAATGAAAAAATAAAAAACTAAAAGCAAGAAAAAGGAATATAAAACATCAATATGAATACATCCTTTCAAAGAGCCCTCTGAGTCATCCACTGAATCCACATTGCCAAGGATCTTCTGGTAGGGAACACTTTAATCTTACAGTGAATTGTTTTTTCCCACCCCTGGCAAAAAATGGATATCTAGAGATGTGATACAGCCAGACATTGAGAGAAAATCATCCCTAAGAACGCATTCTTCTGACCTGCTCTGTTCACTCTGCCTGTATTTCTAGCTGTATCGTTGTATTCCTGAAGAGGAATATTGAAGAAACGTAAGACTTCCCCCAAGAAAGTGACTCCATTAATCAATTGCTACCAGTTCTTCATGTCCAGTTCTGGTCTCAGAAATTGGGGTTACATTGAACCAAAAAGTTCACTGATCAGTCTGGTCACCACCAGGCAGTGACCTTCACAGCACTGTGGGGAGATCGCAGAGCACCTAATGTGCTGATGTTTCAGAGGACCATGAGGCAGCAAGACTATGCTTCGCTCATTGCTAAGGGAAGATTTTTACATACCATTCTACTTGCCATGCTGGCACCTGAATTCCCAGTTTTTCTAAAGGTCCTTCAATTTCAGTTTTGAAATTCCCTAAGGCTACACTGGTACCTGGAAATGAAGCAGTGGCAGAGGATGTCCACGGGTGCTGGAACTGCATGGTCAACCATGTTCAATCACTACAAAAATTCTTTGCAGGGTTTGGTACCAGACAAACTACGCTTTCCCAAAAAATTTAAAGACATTGCTTGTGAATGGCAAGGCACCATTCCCAGCAGGCAGTTTGTGTGCAGCTACCCTTGTTTCAGAGGCTAAGGAAATGTAGTAGTAGGGACATATGCTTTTCTATGCTGATCAGCCATGCCAGCTAACCAATGAATGGTCCCAGGACCATTTAATTAAGTAGTATAGTATGGACTACTTGTCCAGCCCCTAATCATCATCATCATCATCATCATCATCATCATCAATCATCTAATAGAATTTTAAAACAATCATTCTGAAGAAATAGCAACATTCTTAATTTAAGATCCTTGATTATGATAGGAACCCTGGCCAAGTCAACATTTGGAGAGACTGATATTTCTGAATTTTTCACCCTTTATTACTGGCTTTCTGCTTCCAAGATTTAATTAAAATTTGCTTTGGATTCATAAAATGACACACATATTTTGAATCCTTTCTAAAAGATAGTTTCCAAAAGTGTTTATGTTTATTTGTAGTTTAATAAAAACAAACTATAATCTTTGAATCAACATGGTCCTTAAGAACTAATAATCTAAGGGGAAAATTATGCATCCTTTCAAGCAAGTAAATATGCTGAAAAATAGCACTGTTTTTTGAGCAAGTGTCCCAGTAAAAATATCAGCATCATTTTCATTATCCATCAGCAAGTAAATAAATTGTACCCATGCTTTGAAGCTGAATATGTTTGATCTGAAATGCAGGAAAGCCAGATTAGAGCATTCTTCTGAAACTATGGAAGATTTTGTATATAAGCTGCAGGAACACCTCTAAAGCGATCAAGAAAGGCTTGTGAACTGATGTTCACAAGTTACAATAACTTGTTTTTTGTGAGATGAACTTTCATGATTCAGATTGCTCTCTTCCTGCATGACTTCAGCTGATATTGCTGTGTCATAAAATGGTTTTCTGAATATATATGGGCAGATTCATCACTGTGAGTCTGAGTCAGCTAATTCTTCTTGGGTTAAAGAATTCCAAATAATGATTAACCTTGGGAAAAGGGAATATATGAATATTTTAACTACAGCTCTTTCTTTTCCCCCTTGCAGCATGATTATTTTTTCCTGCTGTTGCTGTTTTAATTAGATTTTAAATAAACACTATTTCTCTTTAAGTGTATCAGTGACAGCTTTAAAAAACTGAGTATACTACCCTGGTGACAGACAGGTTTCCACCACAGGTGTATAAAAGTTGGTATTTTGTGTTTTGTATACTCTTTTGCCACATTTAAGAGTTCTTTTCACAGAAACTGAGCAGTATGAGCATGTTACTGAAAAAACAACTGATAGAAGTAGTAAGAGTTATTGTATATTGGCTGCAGTTGTAGCTAAGAAGACATTTTTAAGCTAGACTGCATTTTGAAGAAGCATCCAGCAAATAATTTAACATCACCAATAATTTTTATCCAGATTCATAGGAAACAAAAGCTCTGGACATGGAATGGATAGAAAAAGACAGGTTGTTACTTTATTAACTTTGAGCATACTTAAAAAGGATACAGAATACTTTCTCCCCAACCTAGCAATCTTTCCTGTTCTTTATTGGCTTACCATAGAATCACAAATCCACAAATCTTTCTCCATTAGTCTTTTCAGCTCTACGACAGTGATCATACAATTTAACAAGTAGTTCTACATCAGTCTTTACCTTGGCACTGAATGAAATTTATAATGATAGACGATCTCAATTTAGAGGTGTCTAAAATGTCCCAGGTCCCCAGATAAGTTATTACATTAATTAGTTGATGTTATTGTTAAAAATGAATGTTTCTTTTCTGGTCTAACTTCCTGCCTTTGGAAAATAGGATGCTTTTGTCTGCTCAATTAAAGCTCCATCCAGTCTTCCCCCTAGGTAGGTACTTAACGGTAAGTCATCTCTTCATCCTCACCAGGACAAGGTAAACAGGTTGAGCTCAATACTTTTTACTAGAGCTGGAATATTGTTTCTTGAAACAGGGTTGTATGAATCCTTTTTGAAAAAGCATCCAAGCAGGTACTCCAAAGTGTAAAAAAACACCTAGACATACATCATATATGGCATACTCAGTAGAGTGAAAAGGCCTGAAATTAAATAGCTGAGCATTTTTCATACACAGTTGTAAACAAACATTTTGAAAGATTTGGCTTGCCACCTGGAAATTTGCTGACAACACACACTGATGAATGATGGCTTTGTCAGATTCCTGTTAACAGCTGTATCCCCCTTTCACAACCCTGTGTCCAGAAAATCAACTAAGTCAACATAACACCAGACATTTCAACATTTCATAAGACTAGTCAGAGGCATAAATGGAGAGCAAAGAAAATTCAGTGATGTATCCCTGTGGGGCTTATATCATGCAGCTTAAACTGATTTTTGTTTCCCCCTTTTCTTTTGTTTATATTTTCTTGATATACAAGTCTATTATTTTTTCTTCACTAGAATATAATGGAGATATGTTGCTTAATAAGTATACTTGAGGTCACACAAAAATAACGAAACCCTGACTATATTGTGTCACAAAAGTGTTTATAGAATCTCAGAATAGATTTAGTTCCTGTTAATACAAGCAGTACAGGGATTATAGCAGTATGGTAACAACGTACTGTTTTAGGCACTTCTTGTTTTGCTGGCATCTTACTTAAACAATGTCAAAACATGAGGATTTCTATCCTTCCTTTAGTCCTTGAATACTGTTGGTGGAATTGAGGATTAATCAGAATTGATGTTTTCTTGTGTATAGTTTCTTTTTCTATAAAGAATACTCTTTGTGTTCTGTCACTTTTATGACAAGTTTTTATGGCATAATACAAAAGATAACGTAAAATTTAGTGCCAACCCTTAGACTAAAGGTCAGGGATGGTAATCAGAGGACAATACAAATAACCTACAGGTGACCAGAGATGAATGTCTGCTCAAGGCCTGTCTGCCACCTTGGTGAAAAATTTCTAGGTAGTTCTTTGTGGGAATGATAATTTAGATAGAATTTGTCAAAGAACTGGCTTATGCAGAAATCTGGTCCAGGATCTGCAAATGAAGTGGAAAAAAAAAAATGAAGGTATGGAGTTGATGCAGTCTTAGTCATGCTGTTCCTCTAGGTAGGAAACTCATTTTAAGAGCTAATCCTACGTCAGAGGCCAGTATTTAAGTACCATTTCACGGGATTTGCTGTCTAGGATTTTCAGGGTTGGACTGAACATCTGACTCAAGATCTAATATGTAGAAAAGGTACTGTTTGTCAAGTAATTTAGTAGTTGGATAACTCAGTATTCTGATACTTTAAATAGAGGAAAGTATGATTAAGGTTTTTTAACCTGTGGCTAATATAACCTTATTTGTGACGACACCAAGTTGGGTGGGAGCGTTGATCTGCTCGAGGGTAGGAAGGCTCTGCAGAGGGACCTGGACAGGCTGGATCGATGGTTCCGGGCCAACTGCATGAGGTTCAA
>NW_008795885.1:5916721-5919841 GCF_000699145.1 Aptenodytes forsteri | reverse complement strand
TGAGGAAAAATGTCTTTACTGAAAGAGTGGTGAAACATTGGACCAGGCTGCCCAGGGAAGTGGTGGAGTCGCCATCCCTGGAGGTATTTAAAAGACGAGTAGATGAGGCACTTAGGGACATGGTTTAGTGGGCATGGTGGTGTTGGGGCAAACATTAAGGTTGGAAAAGACTCGATGATCTTAAAGGTCTTTTCCAACCTTAATGATTCTATGAGTCTATGATTCTAATAGCATATTTGTATTCTGTGACATAAGAAAATGTGCCATGATCTGACAGATTGTTTAATCATACAAATCTAGGAATTTCCAGATCATCATTTAAAACAGAAGACAAATTATAACAAGAAATATTATTAGTGATTTTTCTTTTTTTCATCATGTATAAAATAGCAATTTATGTGCCTTAAAAGCTATAAGACGTCCCTCTAAATACAGAATTAAACTTAAGAGCATCATATGAATTGACTAATTTTTTATGGAGTTAAAATTAAATTTAAAAATGAGGTAGCCTTGAAATTAAGTTTCTTGTGCTTGATATATATACTAACATATATTTGGCCACTAATATTTTTAGAGTAGAGTGGTATAAACACGTCCATGTTATTCTAAATTTCAGGGAAGACTGACATGTATTCTCAGATAACAATGGACAGAAAATTGTTTTGTTCTATAAGAAGCTTAAATATTGTCTGGAATTTCCAGAAAAATGCTGTTTCTTGTTGTAAAACTTTCATTGTACTCCTTTCTTGTTGTAAAACTTTCTATTGTACTCCTATGTGTTCCCTACAGTTCATATGTTTGGTTGTTTGGGTTTTCTTTTCTTTTTTTCTTTTTTTTTTTTCCTATTTAATTATGATATTAAATGTACATTTCAAAATAGGTCATTCTCTTTCGTTTCTGTTTTGGTTGTTTGTGTTCCTGTTTTGAAAATATTTAATGGGAAGGTATTGAACATTTAAAACTTCATACAAAATATTTTCAAATTGGAAAATTATTGAACATTTTTTAATATACAAGAAAGAAGTACTTAAATATTTTAATCAGCTCTAATTACATTTAAAATATTAATCATATTTTGCACTAGTTTTCTAATCTGAAAATGTGACCATCAACGACAGTCAAATACAATTCAGCAAAGAACCACCAGATTTCAAAACATCTGTATATCCCATAAAGGTCAATGGGATTAAGGTTATGGACTATCGTTACAAAAAATGACAACTTGAGAAAGTCGTATTTTTTCCATTCTTCTCAATTGGACTGAGGTCTCCAGCTGCCTTCCCTCTATGTGCTCTCAGCTTCCTGACAAAATAAGGAGCCAACATTTTTCTTTGAGTGCAGCTTCATTTCATTGTCATTGTGACATTTAAAAGGCAATGGCCATTTTAAAAATGGCATTTTAACAAAGGGCAAATCTGACCTCATGTTGTGAACAATAGCCATTCTGAGAAAAAGGCAGGTTTTTACTCAGTGCCTCTGGTAGAGAAAATTTGATGCATTAATCTGTACCAACGAACAAAAGAATTAAAAAGAGTGCAAAAAATAGTATTTTGTTTTGGAAAACTGTGTGTTGCAACTTATCTGCCTCCTAAAAGGAAGAGAAGGAAAAATATGGTGTGCCTGCATGGGTTAGAGGGAATATAGGAAGAAAGGAAGGCACACAGAGTATATTTCTTCCTGGGTTCACACAATTAAATTTGGTAGAGGATGAGGGGATTACAATTCAGCAATGACAGAAAGAATAAAAATGAAAGAATCAAGAAGTGCTGCAGTGTAATCTAACTTGGGACCACAAAATGCTCTTAGCAATGCTTGTTTATTACATAGTGTAGTTACACAGAAAAGTTGAGTGCTTATGTGGCTTCACTCATATTCCATATTTTAATAGCATTGGCTTCCTCTGAATAGCATAAAAAGTGCTGGCTTCCTTAAATGAGAATTTCTGTCTTTCATAGTTTTTTTCTATGTTAACTTAATCACAACATTCTTATAACTGAAATCCATCCTAAATTATCTTGCATACTTACCTCTTCCTCCACTTTAGGGCACAGCTTATCTGTAAGCTCTTGTTGGTGTAAAAAATTTGATATGCAGAGATACTTTGTCAGTTATGGCAGAATTTCAGCTTCTCAATTATTTTGATATTAAACCAGTGCATTGTATTTAATATTTCCATTTGTGTGCCCTCATTTTCAGGTTTTTTATTAATTTTCTAACTAAATAATTGGACATTTTGAGTTTCTTTATTAATTTTATACCTAAATAAATAGAGTAAAACATACAAGAAAAACAGTAAGTTACATTAGAAAGCATGTTTGGGGTAGGTTTATTTAAGATTAGCTAGAGTATTTGTAGAAAATGGCAGGCTACCCCCTAATGTATGAAGAAGATGTATTTTTACAAACAGGGAGAAACATCAGAGCATGGCAGGAGGCCCCACTGAAGGAACATAGTTCCCTTTCACTGAGTTTTTGCCTAATGGTGCTGCCTCTTTAAACATCAACACTGTATTAATCACAGGAAAGAGTACAGGTTGCAGATCAGGTCTGCTGGCTCCTCTCTGGTGAATTCACATAAAGGATGTTCCTCTCATCCAAGTAATTCAGAAGGTGACAAATATTACAGATGCTGAATTTATGTGAATGCTTGCTCCCTGTTTATTAACTCATCAATCTTGTGAGAAATAAAAGGACCAAACAGCGAGGCAAGTGGGCTTTTCTTACCCTGTCAGCTCAACAGTGCTAAAAGTAATCAATATCTATAATTACTAAATCCTTCCAGGATATTTTAACCCTTCTTTAGCAGTCTACTTCTACATCTGACAGGTTGATCAAATCCAAAACTAATTAGGAAGAATGAAGTTTTAATTACTGCAGTGATGCCTTTCATTTATTTATCAGTCTTACTAAAATTGGTTCCGTCATAATGGCAGACTGAGTGCTTTTTTCTTTTTTAATTTGATGAATTAATAGAGCTCTCTCTGTAGAAAAGCATGAGTAGAGCAGATAACCACAAAATATGCAGAGATATACCCTGAGAATGAACAGATCTTTTTTTGCTATGCAAGTTTATTTTTTATTTTGTTTTTTATTTAAATACATTTCTCTGTGTGTATGTGTG
>NW_008795885.1:5888494-5916637 GCF_000699145.1 Aptenodytes forsteri | reverse complement strand
AAAAAAGGGAAAAAAAGAGAAAAAAATACTTCCTTAAATTTGGAGAGAAAATTAAATTCAAATAGACATTATACTCTGAAAATTAAGATGTAAAAAGAACAAAAGTTTATTTTATTCCCTTTTTACTTAATTTCTAAAAATATATTGTACTTTTAAGCATCTGCCTTGAAAAAGATTATAGACATGGTCTCCCCTGTTCATTTACACTATCTGATGAAAGGAGTCCTTTTTTAATTTCTAAACTGTAGCAAAATCCAAGTTCATTTTGAATATCATACTTTGCAATTCGTAGAGGCTAGCTCAACAAGTTCAATGTTCCACACCTGGATTTCAGACCAAATAATCACCAGCTATGAGAATATTTAAATAAGTTCTTGCAGATGGTATATTAGGCAGACTAGAATTTAGAATTATATATTTCTTTTCAATTTAAAAATACAAACATTGTGGGTAGATTTCCACAGACACATGTAAAGATTAAGTTTGATAACTGACCTCTAGATCAAAAAGAAACTGTTGATTTCTAAAAATAATGTCTAGTTGCGTGCCTTTTTCATGCCAGTCTCGTTTTCTGGGGTGACTTATGCTTATCAGGTTTTGAACCAACACTTTGCTCAACACAGATACTTTAAATTCAGAGTTAACATTAATGTGTTTTTTGAGTCAGAAATTATTACAAGTATATCATTTGTCAAATAAATATGATTATTTCTATAAATAGAATAATATGCTTAATAAAAGTTTTTCAGACAATTGTATTTGTATGCCCTGCAATTTTGTTAGAAGCAGAAAGAAACAGACTAGCCTTAAGTATAATAATTACACTTTATAACTCAAAATCTATGTGTCAGCGGATGGTCAAACCAACAGATGGGGAGACTTCTGACAATGTTGTCACATAGCATAATCAACTTATTAATCAATGTAGAAGTTATGAACAGAGTATTTGATATGTATACCCCTGACAACTAGAAAGAGTAACTGCTGGTTAAGAATCTACTGCCAAAGGGTAAAGACTTTATGTTATTGTTAGAAAGACTAGGAATTTATTCAAATTCTAAGACCATGACCATGGCTTGATACCAAAATGTCATTCATACAGGTTGCCATCCAAAAGTTATATATTGCAGATGTCAAACTGACCCACTGAGATGGAAGATTTGTTGGAGTTTTTTATGTAGAGTCCTGTTGTGAGAAGAATTACTCATTTTATATTGAGTAATCTTTTCAGTGGCAGTCCTAGATATGGATGAAGGCTGCTATTAAGGTGCTTGTTTTCATATCTGTCCTGGTTTCTGCTCGGATAGAGTTAATTTTCCTCCTAGTAGCTGGTATACTGCTGTGGTTTAGATTTAGTATGAGAATAATGTTGATAACACACTGATTTTTAGTTGTTGCTAAGCAGTCCTTATACTAAGTCAAGGACTTTTCAACTTCCCATGCTCTGCCAGTGAGGAGGTGCACAAGAAGCTGGAAGGAGGCATAGCCAGGACAACTGACCCAAACTGGCCAAAAGGATATTCCATACCATATGATGTCATGCTCAGTATATAAACTGGGGGAAAACTGGTCAGAGGGCAGTGATCGCTTCTCGGGGACTGGCTGGGCGTCAGTCGGCAGGTCATGAGTGGTTGCATCCCTTGGTTTTGCTGGGTTTTGTTTCTCTCTCTCTTTTTGTTGTTTTCCTTTTCATTACAATTCATTTTCATTATTATTGTTATTATTATATTTTATTTCCATCATTAGACTGTTCTTACATCGACCCATGAGTTTTCTTACTTTTACCCTTCTGATTCTCTCCCCCATCCCACAGGGGCAGGGAGGGTGAGCGAGCAGCTGAGTCGTGTTTGGTTGCCGACTGGGATTAAACCATAACAATATCTCTGTATATAATTTTAAAGGTCCTATGGTCCTATGAATAGAAGAACAATGATTGTGTATGTCTTAATACAATCTTTCCCACATTTGACAAATGCTCCTCTGTTTCCCTGCTGTTTCAAATACTATTTGTTTCAAGAGCTATCTATATTAATGATGTTGTTGTGATTTTTTTAGGTAGCACATGTAAGACTTTTTTTTTCACGTTATATTGAAAAATTAGTCACTTACTGTACTATTGTGTCCACTAATCTGTATAGAGCTTGATTCCCATTTATATTATGGTAGGTGTACGTTACTTTCATATGTATAAGATTTACAACAGAAGAATACTGATCAAATTCTAGTATAGATTCCTTACTGGTCCAAAATGCTTTTCATTATGTAATTCACTAATTTATTTTAGAAACCACTTACAAAGTATTTAGAGTTGGACTGAGCTGTTTTTATAAGTTTTTATTTTTCAGATTTCTTTTTTTTTTAAGTTAAGACAGTTGTCGATTTCACAAGCAGAACAACTTTTTGATAATTTCTAAATATTATGATCAAATAGGGAGATAGATAAGAAGTAGGTCAGATAAGAGATATCAGATTGTTTAAGTCTTAATCACAAATATACCTATTTCAAATATAAGATTGTCCACCCCTGTCTGTTGACTTAACTTTACATTATGAAGCTCAGACATATCCATGTGGATAAAATATTAAAACAGTAGAAAGAAGTTGCCTGAACCGTTCCAACAAGAGACACACCGTAGGTCAGAAGTGAAAAACACTCCTCAAAATAGCTAGCAGGGCAAGGAGGTGGATATGCATCAAATGGGTAGTGCTTGCCTTCATGGACTTCTTGCAGCACTAGGTAGAAACTCCACTGCCTGCTTTACTCCAGGAGTTGTCCTGGGTTCACAGGACTTGGCTGGCACATGGGAACTTAATTTACTGTTTTCTGAATCAACATATATAACATAACCAATACAGACTGCAAAATTATGCAGAAAATAATGAAATCAGATTCTTCCATGATTTCCTGATCAATTTTCTTCCATTTTGGTCAGAAATTTGACATTTGCAAACCATCCTTGTACATATGTGTGTGTACACAGTAATTTAGTACTAATACTTTTAGCCCCAGCCAGTGCTAAATGAGATCAGCAAAAATGCTTAGATTTTTTTCAATGTTTAAGTAAAAACTTTAGGGTTGAGATCAGTTTCTGAATGAGCTTTAAATGAAGGATTCTGTCTGGCTTTGTTTCAGATGCATACAAGTTATATAAACTGAAAAATTGCATTGCTCAAGGACAAATGCGATTGTTTTATTTTTAGTGAAATGAGCAAGCTGTGAAAAAATCATCCACTGTGTATGTAGTATACACAGTGATATAACTGCTGCCAGTTTGGAAAATTGGAAAATTACTACAAATGCCAGTATACGCATGCAAGCCATTTCCCATGGTTATAGTACTATCTCTGAAGATAGACCAACTCAGCAGCATTCATAGGGACTTAATAACACATGGAGTGAATCTCTACTTTAAGCTCAGCCCCACAAACTGGGAGTCATTGTTTCAACACAAGGCAAATTTCTTTTCAGGCAGAAACCAGCCTATATGTGTGCGCTTCTGCACATATGTATGAGTGTGATCACAAGGGATGTTGTAGAGGTATTGGAGTTTATCCTGAGAGAGACAGAGAAACACAGTCAAGGCTCAAAGTCAGGATGGAAGATCAGGGATTTTTAGGTTACTTATTTATAATCTATCTGCATTAAATAGGAAGAAGTTGAAAGCCAAAGGGTAAATCAGTGCAGAGCTCTGTATTTGTGTGATATAATCTTTCTGGTTTTGACTAACCTCAGCAGATAGCGATCGGTATAGAGAGTCCATTGTGTAGCTCAACAGGACTGACATTTGTAGCTGGAGTTGCAGCAAGTTAGATATGATGGTTCAGAAAGGGTCTTAGAAGCAAAATCAAAACATTGAAGTAGTTTTCTGTTTATACTTCCACTACTTGCTTTACAAGGTTCTTTCATTTCTTTGGGTCACATTTAAAGCTTATTTGATTACTTTTCAGGATTCAGTCCAGCCTCTGTCCCTTATTCATCACAATACAGTTACTTTTGCAAAACACTAGTTAAAAGTGCAATTTGTCATCACAATGTTGCCTTCATGCTTTTTTCTTTTCAAGCTAATAGTTGTAAAGCCTCAGAAATACTGGGTTTTTTCTAGGTTTTGCTGTTGTTAGTGTTGTTTTAACTTAAGAGAGAGTTTATTATAAGAGCAAAATCATACTCCAAAGAAAACACATTATCACACAATTAACTACATGTTAGAAGTGGCTTTTTTGGCTACACCTTAATATACTCAAAATTGCCATACAACTTTACCTTCACAATATCTACTTTGTTAGGCAGAACTAATTAGAGAATCTATACATGTGAATGATGTAGATCCTGAAAGTAAAAGGGTAGGGAAAAGTGAAGAAGTTTTATGAATGTTTTATTGGAACCCAAATGTTTGAGCTTTCTGAAGGGAATCAATCTAAAAGCTGTGCTAACAGAAATCTATACCTCAACATGGAAGTATAGAGCTGTACTGTGAGATTAACATCATGTCAGAGTCTCCAAGACACTTGCTTCAGAATTCCTTCCCCACCAACATTGTTATTATTGGGCTGGACTTCTGACTCTACTGACAGGTCATAGTTTAAAATGACTGACTCATCAAAGCTGCAAAAGGACAATTGATACAACAGAGAAATCAGACCATCAGTTGAGAGTTTTGCTTTTTATTCTTTATTCTCAGGGCTGTTACCTTTATGAGAATAATAATGACCACTTGTTCAGAACTTAATGCTTTTATCATTTTGCCTGTGGGTAGGGTGAGTCCATTACAGGGAACATTTTGTTTCAGCACAGTGCACTTACCTGGCTTTACACTTGAGTAAAAGGAATATAGTGCTGTGCCTTCAGGACAAGTTAGATCCATGCATGCTAAAAATAGTAGGAGACAAACTGAAATCAATGAGAAAGTAAGTAGACTTTTATATATACATAGGGAAAAATAAATGTATTTGCTCTAAAAAAATATGAGATAGGGAACAATAAAAATCTGTATTTTTCAGAGTTTCAAGTCCTAATATGTGAAGGAAAGAGCCAATAGGCAAGAGAAAGAGCTGAACCTTAAGGTTTTCCTCAGAAAATGTTATTTTCAGGATATCTGCTTTAGTAAAACCACAGCACTGGCTAAAAAACAAACAAAATAGCCCAAGACCAAAACAACATAGACCCAAATCTATGTCAAAAGTGCATATGCCCCACTGACCTTTTCCTATCATTAAAAAAAGTATTGCCTTTAGAAGAGCGCATCAGTTAAGGTGACAGTAATAAAAATTTAAAATTCCTCTATCCAGCATGGAGATATGAATGCCTGTAGATATCTGTTTCAAATCTTTTTAATTATTTTACTTTTCTCTCTTGGTGTAAGCTTTACCTGTTCTAACTTGAGGGAAACTAAAGTAGTTTAAAGTCACTTTTCTGTTTCCTTTGATAAGCAGAGTAAAACATCTAGCACTGTGCAGAAGAACACAAAGTCTCCCTTCACTTTTGTCCCTCAAAGCTCAAAAGGACTAATTCACCAGCAAATCACAAGGAAAAAAATCCATCATATTGGTGAATTCCCAAGCTGGTTATCTGAGAAAGACATTAAATTTATTTAGGCTGTTGTGTCTGCTCCAACATACCAGTGGATTCAGGCAAGTCTTAATTATTGAAAAGATGTACTAGTGCATAGAAGCAACATATTCATATCCTGAACCCAGATAGTATTATTCTGTTTACAGTTTGGCAATGTGTTTGAATTTTAAAAGAATGTCCCAAGTTATATAATTTCAACAAGTATATAAAACTTTGGAAAAATCCCTTTGATTTATTCAAAAGAAACCAAAAAAATGGGATTTGCAATTAATTGGAGATTACCAGTTATTTTTCAACCAGTTCAAATTATCTGAGCAAATAAAAAGTTGATAGAAAAATGAGCTGATAAGTTAAGAAAATTATGGAATAATTTTCAGGATGTCTACTTCCTGAAGACAGCCTCTTTGTGTGATTGTGGTCGTATAGCACCAAGCAAACCAATTTCCTAACATATAGCTGAGGTTGTGAATGCAGATGGCTTGGAAATTAAGTCATTCGCATGATTTCCTTTAACATTACTTACTCAGTGAATTACACTACTCACATATAACACAAAGGTTACAGTCATGATGTTAATCCTAATGAGTTCCTAATTCAAACATTCTTTATATTTCTCATTCTTTACCCCAAAGCACTGGTAGAAATGCTCTGGTTCTGCGCTAATAGAGCAGGTGCTTTGTGCACACTGAACGGAATGCCTTTAAGCCATGCTGCATCAAATTGGAGCTTTCACAGAGAATCATATTAATTCTGCTGGGGGAAAAAGGAGGATAAACAACAATGAAGGAGATATAGTGCTACCTCTCTGAAATCTATTTAAGCAGTAATCCTCTGAAATTAGAGCATACCCTCTGATTTATCAGCTATCATAGCGGCAAAATATTTATTAACTGTGGAAAATACAATTTCAAGGAGACTAATTCTAATGTAAACTATGTTTTATGTTATTATTTTGTTATCATCATCACGATATGTGCACCTTCTTCATACATACAGATCTCAGCTGAAAGTGATGGAACACAAGCCAAGTAGTTGTGAACCATGCAATTTCATTGCATTTATGTGAACAGTTCTCCACACTACAAAAAATATCAGTAATACCTATCTCTGAGTGTCCTTTTTAATAAAAAGTCCGTAGTTTCAGTAATAAGGAAATGCTTTCATGAGTTTGCCTGTGAAGTCTTTTTCACAGATTTTTGTACTGCTTGGCACAGTGGAAATAGGTGCAAGAAACTCTGTGTACTGAAAAGACCCTTGGTTATTTAATTGGTAAGTCTAAGGGTCACTGACAATGTTTCAGGCAGATATTTAATTTTCAAGAAGGAAATAAGTATTTCTTGTTAAACATCAGGAGAATCTTAATGGGAATTTTAAGCATGTACTAACAAGTCTCACAGCTGAAGGTGATCATGAAAGAGGAGGTGGACATAAATAAGGGGCTGTAGTACGATCTGCATTCACTGCCTGTTTGGTAGAGTCGGGAAAGGGAAATTAATTGGGCCAGACAACCTCTTCCCTGTCTCATTTTCTTAAGCACCCCTTAGCAATATGAAAGCCTGATTAATAAGAAGCTCTGCCTCCTGGCATTGTGTGGTTGTGACCAGTCACCTGGTCGTGTTCAAGAAGGAATTTTTTTTCCTACAAAGTCATAGCAGCTGGTGCATTTTGTTGTTTGTTTGATTGACTAATTGCCTAGAAGGCAGAGTTCGGCTGACAGCAGTAGAACATCAAAGTTTATCAGTAAGAAATAAAAGATAGTGGGCTGCTATGACCTTGGAGATAAAAGACTGGAAAAGATTATTCCCCAGACATGTGTGATACCCAGGATTTCAGTGGTGGAGTTATGCTTATGGGAGAAATGAGTGGGGAGGTGGGTAGACTTTTGCAGAAATATAAAGATCCCTTCCATGGGGGGAGATATATCACCTTGTATCATTTACAAAGTGTGAGGAGGCCAGAGATACTTCAGTGAGGGCGTATTCCCAGAAAAAGTGGTGATATTGTTATCTGACCCTGTTGGAACCAATTAAAAACATGGCAGAAGAATGTGAAGTAAAGAACTTCCTGTCCCTTACCTCGGTTGAAACCAGTAACAGTTCAAATTATCACATAAAGTTTTTCCCATGTCAGTGTTCTTCATTTGTCTGCCCACCTGGTTCAAAGTATTTCAGCTCATGAATGGCCATTCTTAAAATATTTTATATATTCAAATGCCAGGGTTACTAACAACAGCAGCTAGTATTGCAAGGAAGAAGGTTAAGACTTTGCATGTTCTGGGACTTCATAACCCCAGGGTAAGTTTTGAGGATAAGATGTAGACGTTCTGTTCATAAACAAATGAAGAATTTTTGCTCAGAAAATTTTCATGGAAAGTTTATTTAATGTTCCTCTCATTCATAAAACAATGTCAGCTGTGAAGGATATAAAGATCTATGAAAGATAAAAGAAACAAATATTGGAGGAACTTCTGACTACTTCTTCTTACCTTGCTCTTGGAAAAGCTTGAAATGTATGGTTAAGCTGATACATCTCTGTGTGTTTTGGGACCACACAATTTTCCTGCTAGCCTTTACCAGCACATTCTTTTAGCATGACTCGCAACCACTTTGTTCTCTCTGACCTCCCTGGTGCAGAGCAGTCAGCACCACCAGTTAGATATTGCTTTGAAACTGAACTCCTTTATTTGAATTTTGCTTCTATGATGTTTCCTGACATGTTTTCCAGTTATATTCCCATTTCTCTTTTTTACCTAAGTGTTGTCTTTACTTAGTCAATCTTGTCTTATTCTTACTGAGTGGTGCCAGCTGCAAATCCAGTCTTTCTCCAGCAGAGATAGCACACTTACATCTTGCCTGCTCTTGACACTTTCAAGAATATGTGTCATACTTATGTGTCAGCCAACCTTCATTTGAAGGAAAGCTCACTGAGAATAAAACAAATTAATCTCAAGACTGTTTTAATAGGCAAAATATAACTATAAGGAAAAATGAATTTTAAAAGCTTAAAAGTAGCAAAATTGTATAAGTTAGAACAAAGATATACCATTCAGTAATTAATCAAAATTCCTGGTACTATTATAATAGCAAAACATAATTTCAAAGCTTTTGTTCACTAAGGAAAAGAAAAGATGTCGAGAAAATAAAAAAAGATTGAATAACTTTCACAAACTTTCCTAAATTTAGAATGCTTAGCATACACATGTAGTACACCTAGCATATGTGGAAAGCATTATGGCTGAAATCCTCAGGAATCTAGAGCTAAAGACCATAGCCTGACTGAGCTCAGATGAAAAACACCAACCAAC
This sequence comes from Aptenodytes forsteri, assembly GCF_000699145.1. Taxonomy (NCBI): domain Eukaryota; kingdom Metazoa; phylum Chordata; class Aves; order Sphenisciformes; family Spheniscidae; genus Aptenodytes; species Aptenodytes forsteri. The sequence goes on along the minus strand of NW_008795885.1, from coordinate 5,907,764 downwards.
CAACCAACCAACCAACCTAAGAATCACTGGATGCCGCAAATGAAAACTATTGAAACTTTAGTACCTTCAAAGTATACATATTGTTCAGACCCTGTGTGCTAGCAAAGGAATACATTGCAAAGTTCACAGTGATGGTATAAAGGTAACATATTGGGTCAGATGTTAACCAGAGCACTGTTTCTGCTCCAGTTCATAAAACCTGCCAGTGACCTTTGAAAAACTTCTCTTGTTCAGATGTACATGATGAAACAGAATTTTATTACACCAGTTCTTCATAGAATCCTTGTGAACTTTCCTCTGGCTGGATGTGGTAGTTCTAGGGTCCTTTAAAGTAGAGACTAGTCAGAAAAGAAATCTGAAAACACCAAGATTTTCTTTTTTCCTTTTTCTCAGTAGAGATGATCTCTAAATACTCCTATTATTTGAATAGCATCATCCTGAGAGCAATCTTCTTCCTGTGACTGATTTTTTTGGAGAACAGTTTGAATTGCTTGTCATATTTCTTTTTGATTAGTGTAAGGAAATTGATATACCTTTAACTTTTTGGCACTGAGAAGAGGAATGTCAGAACAGCATCAGCTATTGAACCAGAATGACACTACCTGCAAATAATTTAGAAATTTTTCTTTGTATGCCTGAAGAGATTATGAAATGCTACTTAACTTCTCAAGTTGGCATCCTATTGAAGTCAAAGTAGAATTTTAATGTCCAGTGATTCCCACTGGGCATTAAAACAATCTTCTACTTCCTCTATCTACAGCATATTGTGGTGTTTACCTAATGTTAAACCAAGAACAAGGGAATTTGGTTCTTGAAAGAAAACTTCAGAGCCCTGTAGAAATTTCAGTAATTTTGAGAGGACAACAAGATTGTTTGCAGATGAGGACAGCACTGAAGCTTCAGTATGGCCATGCACTAAACCATCAATGGAAGCACAGCTGGTTTTTTTGCTGCCTGAGACAGACTGGACAGGTTTGGAGAGGACAACATTTTTATTTTTCCAAGAAAGATGGAAATGATCCACTTCTCAAAAGTTTAATGTATGATCTGTGACAGTGAGATACCTTTCAGAAGCTCGTAATGACTGATAGTGGACCAATAACAATCCCTGGCAGTGAGGAAACTACCATGGCCTTCTAAGTATAAAACCTGCAGAACAGTAGTATAATTAAGCAAAATATTTACAAGTTTTGAATTTTCCTTTATGCCTTAAAGGAACAGAATGACTTACTATTTTAACCCTAAATTTGTTTTGCAGAGCTTAGAGAAACATGGTCTGCAATGGTTATTTTGTATTCATTCGTCTTAAATATCTGTATCAGTTACACCCTTTAGCATATGATGGGGTTTTCCTTTGTGTCTGGAGAATATTTGTGAAATATTTTTCTTATTTTCTTTTGTGATCTTGACTTTCATTTAGCTTGCCAACAAAGCCTCTCTTGAAGCAGTCTGCTGTAGGTGAGGTACTTCTAAAAATGTAAGAAAGAAGTAAGAAAACCTCAATAATATACAACAAAGGAAGGAGAGGGAAGACGAAAAAATAGCTGAAGTGGTGTAGGTACACTGGGTGAATATATGACATGACAGATTCACTGAGTATTTCAGTGATGGGTTCAGTACAATGGGAATAAAAAATGTATTATATGCTAGTGTAGTTCTCCAAAAGCTTTATTTTGTGGTATGTAGAGATGTGATCTATTTTGTCAATTCAGCTGTCACTGTGATAGTAACATAAAATTAATACCCCATGTGCTCAGACATAAATTTATAAAAAGCAGTAACAGAAAAATTACAGGTGTGCTTTTCTTTATTCCTTACTTTGCATCAAGCATATTAAAAATAATATCTGTTGACTGTTCAAATATCATCCAGGTAGACATGCATAATTTTTTTTTCCTTTTCACAAGTCTCTAATTTCACTCCTACTGTTATCCTTTCCTTTCCTTTCCTTTCCTTTCCTTTCCTTTCCTTTCCTTTCCTTTCCTTTCCTTTTTGCCTTGCCTTGCCTTGCCTTCCCTTCCCTTCCCTTCCCTTCGTGTTTCTTCTTAATTCTTATTATGATGCTACAGTTCTTTTGCAATATTTTTCTTTTTTAAAAAAATTATTTTCTTCTTATGCCATGCTATATTCCTACTTCCTCATAACATGTTGGTGTATACCCAATTACAACACTGTGTTTGTCTCAGTAATTGAATAAAGAAAATTCAAATTAAAATACAAGAAGAAAAATTTTCACTATTCCACTCCTATGAGCATATCTGGCCATATTGAACCACCTTCATGTATTACAAATGCCTAATTTCAATACCAGCATAAACAATACCTTAATACACTAGTATATTTTGGTAGCTCAGAGCTGTATAGTAATTTAAAAGCTGTCTAAATGTAACATCAGATGTAGGCAATTTTATTAATATATAAATCTTATTTTTTCCCAGAGAACTAAAACCTGATTTCTTCAAGTAAATATACCCTCATACATCTTAAATTTGTTTTCTAAGAATTCATGTTTTTCTCTTCACCTAGAAATGAATCCTGTTTGCCAGCCAAGCCGTATGACAACCAATCACAGAAACCTTACAAATATCCCAGACATCTATAATTCATGACAATTGAAGCACTAGCACTCAGGAACGCTACTCTTTATTTTAAATAATGGCCAATTTTAGTTGTATAGTAGTATTCTCAGTAACAACATCTAATTAAGGCATTTGTTAAGTTGTGTAATGTTAAAGTAACAGAGAGCGCCTAATGGAGTTCTATTGGAATTTTTCCATTAAATTAACATTATGGACTTTTAATGGATGTCTTAATTAGATGCTGTTATTAACAAGGATGATGCACAAATAAAAATCAGGCCCTATGTGTGCAGAATGCTTCATTAGAATTCACTGTGGGACATAGATAAAAATGCCTCAGTCTACCTAATGCACATCGAAAAAAATGTCTTTCCTAAACAAGCACATGCAGGCAGTCACAAAATAAAACAACGTGTTCTTTGAGCCTTTTATTTTAAACTGAACTTACAATATTGGTTCAAATTTGGCTCTTATCTACATTGGTGCAACTTCATTAACTATAACAGGGTCACCCCACAGATGAAAATACTCACTTTTAGCCATTTGAGAAGTGAAGTGTTAAGAAACACAGCAAGGTATTTCTGCAGAATTCTGCCCTTATCTTTTCTTTCCCTTCCTGAAATTAGGTCCAGCAGGGTGGGTGGGGTAGTGATGAATCTAAACCAATGCTGTATTAATGTGTTCATTGTGCTTTCCCTCTCTATCTTAATTGCACATGCCACCACAGCTGAAAACTCTGACTGGATGCACAGCAAGTAATTAATTGAATCATAGACTGGTTTGGGTTAGAAGGGACCTTCAAAAATCATCTAGTCCCACCCCCCGACATGGTCAGGGACATCTTTCACTAGATCAGGTTGCTCAAAGACCCGTCCAGCCTGACTTTGAACATTTCCAGGGATGGGCCATCCACAATTTCTCTGGGCAACCTGTTCTAGTGTCTCATCATCCTCATCACAAAATACTTCTTCCTTATGTCCAATCTAAACCTATCATAATTCAATTTAAAGCCATTGCCCCTTGTCCTGTCACTACAGGCCTTGGTAAAAAGTCTCTCACCGTTTTTCTTATAAGCCCCTTTTATATATTGAAAGGCCGCAATAAGGTCTCCCAAGAGCCCTCTCTTCTCCAGGCTGAACAACTCCAACTCTCTTAGCCTCTCTCCATAGGAGAGGTGTTCCAGCCCTCTGACCATTTTCGTGTCCCTCCTCTGGACCGGCTCTCACAGGTCCATGTCATTCGTGTACTGGGGACCCCAGAGCTGGGCACAGTACTCCAGAACGGACCTTACTAGAGTGGAGCGGAGGATCACCTCCCTCAACCTGCTGGCCGTGCTTTTTTTATGCAGCCCAGGATATAACTGGCTTTCTGGGTTGCAAGCACACATTGCCAGCATGCGTGTTGCCAGCTTATGTCCAGTTTTTCAACCACTAGTATCCCCAAGTCCTTCTCTGCAGGTCTGCTCTCAATCCATTCATCCCCCAGTCTGTCTTGATACTGGGGGTTGCCCCAACGCAGGTGCAGGACCTTGCACATAGTCTTGTTGAATTTCATGAGGTTTGCATCGGCCCGCTCCTCAAGCCTGCCAAGGTCCCTCTGGATGGCATCCCTTCCCTCTACTGAATCGACTGCACCACCCAGCTTGGTGTCATCTGCAAACTTGCTGAAGGTGCACTCAAATCCACTCTCTGTGTTGTTGATGAAGATATTAAAGGGGGGTCTTAGTACAGACTCTTGACAGACAGCACACTGGTTGTCACTTGGACATTGAGCCATTGACTGTAACTCTTTGCACTCAGCCATCCAGTCAATTCCTTTATCCATTTAACAGTCCATGTATCAAACCCATACTTCTCCAATTTATTGGTAAGAATGTTGTGAGGGATGGTATCAAAGGCCTTACAGAAGTCCAGGTAGATGACACCTGTAGCTCTTCCCTTCTCCACTGACAAGGTAGATAATTAATCTACACTGACAATGAAACTAACCCTTCTGAGCGATGTTTGTGTAAAAGACTTATTTGTTCTATCACTGAAGTGTTTGCAGGGTCAATTTTTAAGGATATTGGGAAGTTCAGAAATGCTGACAGTGAGGTGTTTGTGGCATTTCAGAAGTGTCTGGCTCCTCAACTCCCACCAAGACACAAATTCTGGCACTTCTGTCGAAACAAAGACCACAAAGCTCAGGGATGTGGGCAGAGGAATGTCATTTTACAGTGCAGATCTGCAGAGTAGACTTTCAAAAGAAGATTGAGACAAATCCAGACTGATGACCTTGAGACAGCAGATTTCAGTCTGGTGAGGCAACAGTCACACCCTGAGCTGCTTTTTTGCACCTCCTCTTCTGTTTTATCTTACATCTTCTAAACTAAAATGCAAGCCAGTTTCTTTAAACCAAGTGTTTCAGAATTTAGAGCTTATACTATCTGCAGTTAAACCAAAATATTTCTCAGCTCTCATAAATATAGCTTCTCCCCAGTAATGTGGTGAGCAAATGATTTTGAAAGAGAAAAGAAAAATATAAGGGGAGACACTAAACATATCTATAGTATCTTTTCATACCACTTTTATTACTACAAGAAAATGAGAATTGCAAAAAATATTTTTAATAAAAGGTACAGGCTATAACAAAAATACTCCAGGCTAGATTTAGTAAAGTACAGAATAAGCTCATTCCCAGTATTAAACACATGATCAGCCCAAATAAAGTCAGTAGTTTCTCTGGTTCTTTCAGTGTCATGTTCTCTGCAATATAAAAATGGTATTGTGGAGCACAGGCCTTTGTTTTATTGTGTATTTATTTCCTTCTCCACATTTGCCTACATTATTACTACTAAAAGATTTACTTTTTTTAATCCTCTACTAGATTATGTAAAAAGGGCTCTAATAAAAAGACTCACTAGCTGCTTTAAATTAAAATAATTCAGCTTCTGTTGTAGTGTATTTTTTGCATTATAGTTCAATTCTAATATAAATAAGAATGAATACAATGAAAATTTGATGTTTCTCAAAATAGAAGGCTGTGTATTGTCACTCTTTAAGTTGTTCCTGTTCTTTAAAATTGCTTTTGTTTTCAGGGCCTTCCACTGAGATCAAGATGGGATGTCAGCCAAAAGGAATTTAACTTAGTGTTTGCCATTAGGGAATAGGCCTGAGTTTTGATCTGTTTCATAATCACTTGAATATGTAAACCAATGATTTCCATCTTTAACGGTTTGGCAAGAAAGATTAGGCAGACTTGTTTAAGGACTATTATCCTTTGAAGCATGCACAGTAATTCCAAATCATTAAATTTTCAAACTGATTATGTTCTTCCAATGTAATATTTTACTTCTTCTTTTTGTAATTAAACATTTTAAACATTATAGAGAATTGTAAAACAATATAAAACTGAAAAAATGAGAAGGTAACCTTTCTGTTGTTGAGGTTTCAACTAAGAATGTTTGAGTTTGAGTAGATGCTATGTGGATGGTAGTTGAGGAATGTTAAAATAATATAGCTCATAATTGCCATATAAAATATTATTACTACCTGCACCATTAATAAATCAATATGCATTATGTGATCATCCTGAGTATTCTTAATATTAATTGTAAAGCAGCTACAGTAAAGAGAAACTGGTTAACTTAAAAGAGCAGTTTCAAAAGTATGCACATAATCTTTTGCAGGAATTCATTTCAAAAAACCAAAACTTTATGCTCAAAATAGATATTGGACTAGTTCTTGTACTCATTGGATTTAATGACAAAATTCTTACAGAGACAAATTGAGCATATTCTGCCTAAGTATAGTGCCTAGAATCTTACTCTGCAAATTTTTTTTATCTAAAAATAATTTTGCAAACAGATTAAACCAATGCTGAAAATGGTTTTTGTATTAAAATAATGCTTCCTCGTTGTGGTGTTGTTCTGGCAGGGTTTTGGTAGCAGTGGGGTGCTGCAGGGGGTGGCTTCTGTGAGAAGACACCAGGAGCTCCCCCAACGTCAGACAGAGCCAGTTCCAGCCAGCTCCAAGATGGTCCCAACATTGCCCAAAGCTGAGCCTATCAGCGACACTGGTGGTGCCTCTGTGATTACATATTTAAGAAAGGGTAAAAAATTATGTACAGCAGCTGTGAGAGAGGAGTGAGAAAACTAGGTTAGGAACAGCCCTGCAGACATCAAGGTCAGAGAAGAAGGAGGGGGAAGAGGTACTCCAGGTGCCAGAGCAGAGATTCCATGCAGAAGACCATGATGAAACAGGTTGTCCCCCTGCAGCCCATGAAGGACCATGTTGGAGCAGATATCCACACTGCAGCTCATGGAGGACCCCATGCCAGAGCACATAGATATGCCTCAAAGGAAGCTACAGCCCATGGAAAGCCCATGGCAAAGCAGGCTCCTGGCAGGAGCTGTGGACCGCAGAGGGGAGCCCATGCAGGAGCAGGTTTTCTGCAGAAACTGTGGCCCTGCAGGGGACCCACGCTGGAGCAGTCTGTTCATGAAAGACTGTACCCCATGGAAAGGACCCACACTGGAGCAATTTTTGAAGAACCGTAGCCTATGGGAAGGACCCACATTGGAGAAGTTTGTGAAAGACTGTATCCTGTGAGAGGGACCCCACATGGAGCAGAGCGTAGCCTATGGGAAGGACCCACATTGGAGAAGTTTGTGAAAGACTGTATCCTGTGAGAGGGACCCCACACTGGAGCAGAGGAAGAGTGTGAGGAGGAAGGGGTGGCAGAGATGAAGTGTTATGGACTGACCACAACCCTCATTCCTCAAACCCCTGCACTGCTCATGGGGGAGAGGTAGAAGAGTCAGGAGTGAAGTTGAGCCTGGGAAGAAGGGAGGGGTAGGAGGAAGGTGGTTTTAGTTTTGTTTTTATTTCTTACTATCCTACTGTGTTATTAATTGTCAATAAATTAAATTAATCTTCCCCAAATCAAATCTGTTTTGCCCATGACAGTAATTGGTGAGTGATCTCTTTGTCATACCTTGACCCACAACCTTCTCATCTTATTTTCTCCCCCGTCTTGCTGAGGAGGAGGAGTGAAAGAGCAGCTTGATGGGTACCTGGCAGCCAGCCAAAGTTAACCCCCCCACACTGGTTCAAACAAAAAAATGCTCTTCCCATACCCACTACGAATGACCCTCAAAAGCACTTGTTTGTCTCCCACTGCACTGTAGTAATCTAGACAATTAAGAACAATCTTAAGACCAAAAAAAATATTGTTTTTACTTAATGTATATCCACCTGGAATTTCTTAATTCCTCTCCCAGCAGACTATGAGGCTGTGCTCAACATGTCCACAAACTGCATTGTTGTTATTAATCCCTGAGCTGCCAGAGAGCTCTTCCTCTACAGCTGTTCTCCACTGTGGGTGAGGATTGCTTTTCTAGAAATCCTTATTTCCCATTGCCAATGAGACAAGGAATTAACATGCAGTGAACTTCCCATGCTTTGTCTGAGGTATTTCTGGGCTCCTATATATCCTCATAGAATGGAGTTTAGCATCATCTAACAAAGAATAAACTCTGGTTTTTTTATCTTTATGCAGCAAGACACTTACGTAAGTACTAGAAGCTTACTATTTTATGCTTAAACCTAAGCACACAAAATTTGTTTGTTAGGCATGAAGGATTGTTTCTTGAGCAGTCCCCATCTCCTCCAGGCAAGAGTAATAGAAGAAAACTATTTTGGCAGCAGAGTCTGAATGATTAATATAACTATACTAATATAGTATATATAATTATGCATCTATTCATATATACATATACCTCATAAACTGCACTGAAAAATTCTGTAATTTTGAGGCTATCTGTTTCTATCCATAGTGGGGCAGCAATACAGATTTTTCCATTTATGTCCAGGTAAGTGGTAGCACCCCCTGAAGCATGTGGAAATGAGGAAATGTAAAAAGCTACACATCAGAAGACATTTGCAGAGCACAATAATACATAGTTTTATTAGTCCTGCATTACAAGCTTGCAAATCCTTGCACACTAACTCCTTGCACGTGTGCTAGCTATCTCCTATTGACAGAGGACTGCTGCAGCCAGAAGCGCCTGTGTGCTGCTCCATCAGAGCTCTGTGCACACATATCTGTTTGCCTGCACCCTGCTCAGGAACCCAAATTCCTCTCAGGAACCTCTTTCCTTTGCTTCTATTTTCCACATGTTGTTGTAGCTACTTGAAGCAAAATTTCAAACCGGGAATGGCAGCCAATAAAATGAATGTGTTTTGCTGTATTTATCAGCCTAGACACCACATGTGCATCTTCTGACTGAGAACCTCACCCAGTGAGCTTCAGTGCATTGAAAATGGACTTTATTAGATTTCGTGGTTGTTCCATGGGAATGTATAAAGTATCACATATTTATATCTAGACCTGAGTAGAAAACAGAAAACCCTATAAAACTTACAGAATATTGAAAAGTCTTTGCATGAACAGATCAGAAAGGTTTTAGAAGCTTTCATAGATGATATCACAGGATTGCTAATACTGCAGAAGTAACATATTTCCTTCTTGGTTTTAGTTCAGAGACTTGATTTTGTGAATATATCATCTCTAGTAGTTACCTTGCCTCCATGAACATGACAGGATTTCACCTTTTTTTTCTTTTTTTTTTTTCCTTTGGAGCTATTCCTTTTAATAGATGAATCAACAGATATTATCTGATTAAAATATTGTAATTCTGACAGAAAGAAAGAGATGATTCTGTAGCTACTGGCAAGGGAACTGAACTGCATAAGACCAAGTCCCTGCTCTTCTATTTGTCTCATGTCTGTTGTACTGGATACTAGCTATTTTGGGGTAGCTTTCTATCATTTGGATTCTACCAAATATTCTGCTTTGAAAAAACTTTCCTGTCAAAGGTGCTATATTGTGATTATTTAATTGAAAAAATACCAGCTGACTGTCTTCCAATATAGTCTTGATACGCTTAGTTTTCTGGGGTCCTATGGTAATTATTTTGAAGCAGAAGTGTTTTCATATTTAAAAAATCATATTTTGCTCCGCATAAAAAAAAAAGGTCTATTAGTTCACTTGTATATGCTTTCAATTCATTAATCATTTTCTATAATGCACTGCTACCTGTTGTTCATTTACAAAGACAACTGAGAAAGATGAGACAGCAATTTTTGACTGAATAAGATATGGGCAAGCTAGCATCAGTTTAAAAACAGAGAAAATGACCACAAAATCAATATGTATAATATAATAGTTCAGAATAACCTTTCATAACGTATGTGTCATTTATTCCTCAAATGAGGCAAAAAGCTGTGGTTCAGACCACAGTAGATTTTTCCTTTGGGTCTATATTTAAGGCATTATGTTTCCCACATTTATGCTCATTCAGTCCAAATACAGACCAGGAGGTTGTGCATATATGTATTTGGATACTTTCAACTATTATGCTATAAGTGTTCTAGAAATAATTTGTTATCAGACTTAATATAAATTCTAGCAAATACCAATTACCTATTAGTCTAGCTAATCTCTGTGTATTCACTTCTTGTGCCTCTTTTAATTTATTTACTCATTATAAGTTAAACTTTGTTTAACAGATAAAAATACATGTGATTTTTAAATCTGCAAGATATTTTTTAGCTTTTTTAAAATCAGGAAAACAGACAGACATTTCAGCTTACATTTGAAAATGTTTACCTCTCACCTACAGCAAAAGTAAGTAATTACTCATGTTTTATCCCAATATGCTCGTATTTCCAAACCTGTAAGTCTCCAATTAATGGCTACCACATTTCATTTATAGACAGTAATCTAGAAATAAAAGTTCCTTTTCTGCAAATCAAAGTTGCTTTACTACCACTTCTTACATAAAGTTATCAAGATGGGTGAACTGCAAGGATGGGAGAGCAAGACTTCTCAAATCTCAGACTATTTGGTGATTTGATCTAGTGTGAACTCTCAAAGTTTCATTTCCTGTAATTTAAATTCTTATAATTTCAAAGATGATTAAACCAGTAAAACAACATGTTCTTTCAAGATAAGAAAAACACATTTTTCTTAATTAGGGCTGAAATATTCCTAAAAAAGAGCTGGGATATGTAACTAAATATGGTGCTGCTAAAATAAATATGATACATATGCAATATTTATTGTATTTTTTTCATTACTGTATTGCTTTTCATTTTTCTTCTTTCTATTTTAGAAACAACCTCTGTACTTTTGTTTCTTTTATAATTTGAACATTTCCTAGCATCTCTTTTTCTTTGCCTATGGAAGTGAAAGCTTCTACTCCACTCCTCAGTGGCATGTGGTCAATATGGCATTTGTCACGGACCTAAACTTTCCTGACCTCAGTAGACTTCTGTGTTTAAATTTTTAAATTGCCTATTTTTGCCTCTAGTTATTGAAGCTGACAATCTGCTGATGTAGGAAAATAAAATAATAGATTTGGGGAAGATTTTACAGATTTTTCCACAGTTGAATATCCACATTTCCTCCTATCTCTTCTTAGGCACATGGCTGAAATATCTACATTAAGGAGATTGTCACACCATTTTCCCTTGCAGGATACAGGCTACCCAAAATTCTTCTTGCTTTTTAGAGGAGTCTAATCCTTTCAAGTAATATTAGAAAGGAGCTATGGTAATTACACTGCTAATTTATACACCTCAATTACATGTCTAAAGTTAAATGAGGTAGATCTGAGCTCACGTCCACTCCATCATATCTCACTGTGGACAAATAACTACTTGCAACATTTCTTAGACAAAATCTGGGGGGACATTTGCCTTATCAGGTAATCAACTTGATTCTTATCTATATTTTCCCATTATGCAAATTGTTCCTTATATTCTTATAAGGATATGAAACATTTTCTTCAATGGGTTTATATTTTCCATTCTTACATTGTCCAAGAGAAGTAATAGAATGTTTAATATATGAGGTGTAGGGATTCTGTGTTGGCTGGCCTTCACATTATTAATTTTATTCATCATATTATTACCCTTATACAGTGCTCGTTAAAGAACCATGAGACCCTGGATTATTTTCTTAATGATATATTATACTGTACAGTTCATTCTTAACACTCACTGAAATGGATCCACCTGTAAATCAGAACATACAGAAAATGTAAAGTAGCACTTCTTAAGTTTAACAAAGCATAATGTATGCTGCCAAACTGAAGTCTAATAGGGAATGAAAGATAATATTCATATTCTTACATATAAGTGTTATGAATTCTAGTAGAAACACAATTAACCTGAAAAATTCAGATGTTTTCCACATCCTTCCAAAACGTAAATATAACAGTGTCACATTCCCTCAGAAACTCTTTGAAAGACATCAGTGCTGAAATACAACAGCTGACTCAAAAGTATGAGGTGTAAATCCAATGTTACAGAAAGATGTCCAGAACAAAGTAGTCTTTGGACCTGAGTTAGACAGAACTTTCTGATGCTGATCTATGTGACATTTCTGAGAGTAACAAATGTTGACCACATTCCCCAAATAAGAGAATTTAAGCCAATTTCTGAAATATTTTTCCACAGGAAAAGAAGACACAGCAGAAATTGTACATAAACATTGATTTAGTCTCACAAAAGTTCTTTGAAGTTGAACACATTAAGAAAGTCAGTAGTGAAGAGGTAAGGCAGAAGAGGAGGAGGAAGAATATCTAAGAATATCTAAGACAAGTAGGAGCAATCAAATTCATTTATAAAGCAATATTCAAGCTACCCAACTTGCATTGTGCTTATTTTCCTTTTTCCTCTAAAATTTGTTTGAAACATCTTAATTTAATTTGAATTCATGGACAGTACAAAAATTCTAGATATCAATGCTTCTCCAAATGCATTTTGCTGTTTAGATGTGAGGCAATATTTCATTCAGACTTGGACTTGCTATACAGTTTTTTATGTAAAGTTTTCTCTATTTAATTTAACATAGTGATTTTAAGTATAGAAGCAAAACTTAGATTCATCTGCATAAATTTCTCAGATCCTTGACACATGTAAATTGAAAGATCTCTAATCGTTGATGAATAGCAAAAAAAACCCCAAACAGTGAATGTATATAAACAAAGGTCTGAAATTGTAGATAATCTATTGAAACAAATTTATGAATTCTATAGGACACAATGTTTGTCAGGAATCAATTTCAAGTAATTGGTTCCACATAGGCCTGTAAAACTGATGTCTACTTCCCTGCTGACATTGCAATCTTTTTTAAATTCTTTTTCCTGAGATTGGGGAACTTCATTATATTGCCATAGTAGCAAGCTGTCTGTATGATTCTCCTAAGGCTTGGTACCACTGACGAGTGCATTTTCTTTGGTCCTTTTATAAATCAGTGTAGTACATCATGCAGTATTTATCAGCCACCAGCCACCAGTGCCATAATCAGAGATTTGCACAGCAACGAGATGCTCATCTTTTTCACATAAGTGTTGCATCAGTTTCAAGGAGTCAGAACAGAAGGAACTGGTCTCAGTGCAGAGACCAGTTCTGGGACAGAGGGTAATGTGCAAAACCAGAAAGTTATCACCTCCTGATCCCTATTTTGTCAGTCAAACTTGTATAATGATTAGGTGTAAACCATGCTTCTTTCCTCAAATTTTAGCTAGGCCATTTATTCACTTTGCAGCCAGCTGTTCTGTTTCTCCAGTGCTTTTTTTTTTTTTTAAACTCATTAGAGAGGAGAACACAAGTAATAAAATTGAAAACTAAGGGTTTGTAGACTTGGGATTCTCATCTCAGAGTAAGCTATATTTAGGGTTTTTTTCAACAAGAGACATAGTACATAACATACTTACTCAATGGAAACTAACAAGTTCTTTTAACAGTATTTTAATTCCATTTCTTATCAAATAAATACTGTTTAATCTGCATTTTGACTCCTTTTTTTATGTTTCCTGATGCCTAAAGACTGATTTATTGAGTTTTGTTTTTAAATTGCATAGCTATCTCTATCACTATAAAGAAGATAAGATATATAGCAATAGGTATCACATTTCAGAATCAAGAAAACATCAATTAATGTTTTTGAAAAAGATGTCAGCAAACCCTATTACAACATTCTACAAAACCAGAATAATTCCTTGAAAATGTGTTTATTTTTTCTTGTCTTTAACAGCATTTCTGCTCTTACTGAAGGAAAATATGACAACACATTGTAAAACTGTTAGAAATTTTGTGAACTGTGAATCTTTTTTAAAGCGTTAGTAAGTAGGTGGTGAAAGTCTGACCTAGTTTCATACATTTCTCACATACATTTTGTCCTATACCTAAACATCTTTAAATTGATTTGCAGATGAGGAAATTTTGTCTTTTTTCATTCATTAACATTGAAAGTGCAATTCAGCTGCTCAAAAGACAAAAAGATCTCTAATTTTTGATGGCAGAGAACCTACATTTAGAGTAGAGTTTCAAAGTTCTACAAGAGATTAGGCAAAATTACAGGGAAGAGAAGTTTATACAAAGCTTTCCATCTTCTTCCCTATCTCTTTCCAGTGCTACAGCTGTGGAGATACCTGCTTAATCAGACCAAAATAAAGTGTTTTGTCACCATTGGCTTTTTCTGCAGGATTTATTCTTCTTGACACCAGAGATCCCATTCTCTAGTAATCATAAAAGGTACTTTGACACAACTGAGAATGATTACTCTGAATTTAAAGTATTTTATATTTTTCTCAGCACTGAGTTGGGCCCTTAAAAAAGAAAAAAAAATATTTAGTCCATTTACTGCTCTCTCTCAACAATAGACTTGTAGAAAAATAAAAAACAAAAAAACTCAGAGAATGAATGAAAAACTTATTTAACTAATTAACATCTGATCCTTTATAATCTTTTTAAGTAAGTTCTGTGGGCAATGACACTTGACATACCTACTTTATGCATGCCATATCAGAATTTGCCATCTCAGCAGAACTGAGATTGAAAGCTCTTTATAAACTGTTTTCTTCTTATCAAAATCTGTCCCCTGGATTTAGATCTTGGATTCAGGGCCCTATAAATAAGATCCTCCCTTATTGTGAGACTGTCATTTCCATAGAGAAAGCATATTAACATATAAATATATTAACATACATTAATGTGAATTTCTGAACATTTTTTTTACTCTTGTATTTCCTTCAAATAAATGAACACCACAACCTTTCCCTTTTTTTCCCTTTAAAAAGCTGTAAGACAAGCAGAAGAGTCTAAACCCCAGAATGCCTTTCAAAGCTTTAACATCAACACTGCAGAAATATGTGTATGATTATTCAGGAAAGTATCTTCATTATTGTAGAAATAAGAAGTATAAACAATAGCCAGATAACTTTTCCATGAACGAATATTATGTTTTTGACAAAAACCTTGCTGACAGAATTTCCAGATGCAGAAGACAGTGACGTTCTGGACTAGTCAGATAGTAAAACTATTTGCTGTAAGAGTGGGGGAATATTCAAGTGTCTGTGTTGGTGAAGGGCCTTGAAACTTGTTCTTTCAAATCATGGTGGGAACTAAAGTGATTTGGATATTCTCTAGGATTTCTTATGTCTTTCTATCTCCACTAGAATTAAAACCAATTTGAAAACTCTTTCTGGTACTGTTGTCTTGGATTGGCTCCTCTGTCTTCTATAGTCATAGGTGCTTCGCTGTCTACATTTGATCATTTTTCCTCCGGGACTAACAAGCCTGCCTGTTGGGTCTTATACCTTTATATAATGGGTTTTCTTTTGGAAAACTTCTTTCCCCCATGTTTCCCCAGGGGATTTAATTGCACAAGCATTCCTTCTTTACCTGGAACCCATAAAATACTACAGCAACATTTGCTGGTAAAAGAGTGCTTTTGCTGGGTTAATTTTTTCCATAACCGATTTCTTTCATCTAACTTTGTGTAACTTAACTCAAAACATTCCAATAAAATGCACGTAAACAACATTTAAACTGAAAGAGGATAGATTCAGACTAGATATAAGGAAAAAATTCTTCACTATGAGGGTGATGAGGCACTGGAACAGGTTGCCCAGAGAAGTTGTGGATGCCCCATCCCTGGAAGTGTTCAAGGCCAGGTTAGATGAGGCTTTGAGCAACCTGGTCTAGTGGAAGGTATCCCTGCTCATGGCAGAGGGTGTGGAACTAGATGATCTTTAAGGTCCCTTCCAACCCAAACCGTTCTATGATTCTGTGTAAATAGGCACATAATTCATACTTCCTTTTTTTCATAACCCAGCAGTATACTTCTTAATTGATGCATACATTCTTTATAGTATTTGTTTGTTTTCATTTGAAATACTTGTTCCTCTCCTTCAGCTAATTATTTTCTTAATCTTTCACTGAATAACTGAAGTGACCACTATTGTCAACTTGTTTTTACAGTAGTTTTAATGATCCTAAAATGACAGGCAAGTGAAGAAATTACTATACATTTATGGTACATATAAGGGCATGTGGGGGGTACAGAAGACGAACTGGAGGCATGCAAGTGAGCTGCTTTGCAGAAAGTCCTATAATAGACTGAATAGATTATTCCTAAGGTTAAGGCTAAAATGTGTTTCATAACTATTTAATAATGCTGCATTATGGACTGTGGTTATCTTCCCTCGAAGACAAACAGCTTTTCAATCACTTTGTGCACTGCAAGCATTCCAGCCCTGAGCCCATACCAATTACAAGGAAAGCAGAATAACCTCCTCTTTCTCATATGTGCTGCTTTTATTTAAAAAGTCATTCCAAGTGGACTAATGCCAGCATTTCTACCCTGAGGACTTCTTCAGCACATTCACAGATGTCTGGCAGAGACTACAAATTTATGCAATGGCCCACTCACCAGTTTGAGGCCATACTCACCACAACGCCCAGCCACTGAATGGCCAACTAACATCATTACCAGGGTCCCTTATTAATGTTAGATGTAAATGAGTCCCTCCAAATGCTGGAAACACCAGCATCATATGTGAGGCAATGTGAGCAAAAAACAGTGAAAAATGCACACCCACTAATCCTTTGGTGGGAACTCTTACATTCAGCTTCGCTCTACAGGATGAGATTTACACATCCTGTCAGCAGCCACCCCAAGCTGAAATGTCCTTATCAGCTAGTAACAGGTGTGCCTCCAGCAAGCTCTCAACTGCACAGGAAGAATGTGAGAGAAAAATTAGAGTAGCCTCTGACCCAGGGCTCTACTCCTCCACAGAAAAGGAGAAAATTCCCAGATGCTTCTATGAATCAGTAGGCACTTTCTCTCCTGACATTAATAGGACTGTAAGCTAGAGGCTTGCCCCAGTCTTATGTCTTTTAGTTGTCTCGTCTTGTATTGAGTCCTCACATAGGAACTGTCTTCTGCAAGACAGGTATTAACTCCTGTTAGTGGGAAGCCAAATCTCTCTTTTCTCAGAACCCAGAAGCTACTTTCCTGGACTGCTTCATTCCTGCTTATACCTGCCAGCAGAGAAGTCTGCACTGGAAGGATATCTGGACATGAACCAATGGCCAAAAGTGGTGTCTCTTTAGTGAAAAATCTCTGGCTGGAGATGACCAGCTGGTCAGTAATTACAAGGACCTCCCTCTGAGTTTTGCTTCTCCAGTTTTTTTCTCTAAATCCAGCTTACTGTTTCTCTTAGCACTCCTGCCTGAGGTCAAGAACTACACCAGTCTGCAAGAGTTAATGTCTCCTTTTCAGAGAACAATCTGAACAGTTGCTAAAAACTTTACTCCTGAATTAGGAGAACTGCTCCTGAATTAGAAGAAGCTGACATAATGCTTCTAAGTGCACTAAAACACACCCCAGGGAGTGTGTGTGTGTGTGTGGGGGGGGGGTTACATGAGCTAAAAGTTAACATTCTTGAGATAATTAAAGCCCACATTCTGCTGTCAGAAATTTGCATTATGCTCCCGTTTGACTTCAACCAGATTCCACTGGTTAAATGAGAATTACACCATCAGCTTAGTATCAGGTCCATTGACTTCAGAGAATGTAACTCCCTGACATATGACAGCAAGAAGAAGATAAACTTACAGAACACCAAAAAAAGCAAACTAAATATAAATTAATATCTCCATAATCTTTCAAATATGTAAATTTCAATTGCACAAATATTTAAACTATGCTTATTCTGTATATTAAATGGTCCTGGCAGTATAGAGATGATCTGCATTTGAGCCTTTGAGAGGGGAGAATGCTGATTTGTAATAAAGAAACATGTATTCTGAAATAACTGTGAGTCATATGATACCAAATACATAAATTGTAATGCATAAAACTAGTTTTAAACATCCCAAATTTAGTGTGTGACATTTTATGTATGATAATGGAATTGATGTGCATTCTAAAATTATACATTCAAAACTACCTGCAGTTTCTTTTATAACTTACGCTAAGCAAAATTTATTTAAGCTCACCAACCAACCCAGTAAAACCCACATCAGATCTTTTCTTTTTTAATGACAAAACTATTTAATTAAGAGTTGTCAAGATCATGTACCTTGCCCATTCCACTGACTAGATTGGATAATTTCTTTGGTTTCCTCCACCATCTTGTCAAGTGTGGCAAATTAAAACTTCATGCTTTTGTACTTCAGTTTTTTTCACATTGTAGCACTTAGAATATCACCCTTGTCATCTCTGCTTTTCCATTAACACCAACCTCTAACCTAGTTTGCCAGTTTGTACTACAAATGTTTTTCTGTTTTTCTGTGTGATTGACCCACAGAATTCCTTCTACTAGCTGATCTGCAAAGCTACTATTAATTGTTCCTTGAAATCATTGCTCCAGAGACCCCAAAGGAAATTGTCCAGGTGACAATGACTAGGCTAAATAAGAGCTATAGTTCAAGAATTAACCGGATTCAGATCATCAGTCTGTGCACACTACTGGTTCATGCACTTAGTTTACCCTTACCCTCCTCTCTCTCTTTTTCCCTGTTGCCATGCAATGCCTCAAATTATTTTGAACGAAAGAGTTTTTATGAAGACACATGAAGGAAAAGAAGAGCAAAGAGTTGAATCTACTTTATCAGCTTCAGTGAAGTAAAGGAAAAATCTGGAAGGAGTTATAATTTTCTGTAAATTCCCTGTCCTTGTGAGTGATTAAAACATTTGTTTACATCAGCAGAACCAGACACTGTACAGTTTAATCAAGTGTTAATGGAAGCCAATGTCTGATGTACATTCAATCCTTTGAGTACTAGTAGACAAGTTAGAGTTCAGTAAAAACAGAAGTAATTTCTATTCCCAGAGCATTCCCACATTTCTGGTATTTTTTTTCCCAGTTTCTTTACCTTCTTGGGTTATTTTATCAATGCATGGTATTGTTAACTAAGATGGTGAATTGTTTTTGTCTTTTGTTTCTAATAAAACAGATAATGTAGAAATTAGTTAATACTGTATTTGTATAACTTTTCTGACTCATTTATTTATTGCTGATAATTTTCTGTTAAAAAAAAAACAAAGAACACACTGTAATTTTGTCTTATAAAAAGTGTTCCATATTTTCTGTGTTTTTAATTACATCTCTGATTGGCCACATGTACACAATCAGAGCAGCTGTGATTGGCTGCATATTCACTTCTGCTTTATTATCTTTCAAATTCAAGTAATAATGCAATTATATTAACAAGCCAATGGTTTCAATGAAAGTGGAATGGACGGGCAACTATCTGCAAGAGATGGATTTCTAATATAATTTAATCTAAAATATATTTTTAATATATATATTTAAATTCCATAGCAAAAATATTGTAATCTGCTAGATATAT
>NW_008795885.1:5884127-5888447 GCF_000699145.1 Aptenodytes forsteri | reverse complement strand
ATATGTGTTTAAGATTTGCATAGAAGTACACTGGCACCTGGCTTCAGAATTCACTTTGAATATTACCTCAGAGACCACTTTTGTTAGAGAAAATATTGAAAAAAATAACTCAATAAGAGGTGAATTCTTCAGTTTTCCGAGAATATTTCTTGCAATGAATATTCCCTTGGGATCTTCTGTACTGATAAAAACACTCACCCAATATGTTGGAAGGAGTGCTGGCAGGCTTTTATATTGACTGTTTCATGATTTGTACAAATAGATAAGTTATTGTAAAATGTATAAATTAAATTATGTGAATTATTTCTTTTAAATGAAATGTAAATAATTTTAAGAGGTTTTAAAGTACACATTGCAGAGGAGCTTTAATTCAGAATTAAATCTAGAAAGAATAATAACTTGTATCTTCTTTCTGGTCCAACTGTGAAACTAATAACATGGATTTAATGTATATTGGATAATAGTAATGAGATCAATATAATTAAAAACAGTGGAACTGGCTAGTGCTGTTATTACTTGATACAGCTCTCTATTTTGAGTGCTCATACATCATCTCAAGGACAACGGTTTGCCTGTGTTAGTTATCATACCAGCACATATGGGTGCCTTGTTCAGACCCAGAAGAGTAGAGTCTTCTGTGTGCTCTGGAGAGTTTTTGCATCTCTCACACTGTACTTCCTTATCTGAGACAATTTTCCGGGTATTCATCATTACTAAAGCCAGTTGCAATAAAGTAGTTAGGTATAGCTTGTTGGAACTGCTGATACTGTCATTCAAACTACTTCTAAGCCAAATGATTTGTAAGTAAACACCTTAAATACCTCAAAATCTGCACTCCTTCTGCTTCATATGTTTGATTTATTTATTTACATTTGTAAATTCTGTCATCTTCAATGAGTTCTTGAAAGGTGAAAGCTCCTTGTTAACCTAAGCCACATTAAAAAAAGGCAAAGAACAGAGGTACCATGAAGATTTTCAGCTTCACGGTGGTCATACACCAGTTTAACAGACCTTTAATTTGTAAGTAAATCAAGCTAGTTGTCAGAAATAGGCACCATTTTGTGGCTCTTTCGATAGACAGTACTCCAAGGTTGTCAGCAATTCATCTCTCCTGCAGTGTGATTCTCTCAGAAAAAGTGAATAGATTGTTTGAAGAACATTAACAATTTCAGCCTGACTGCAGTTCATTCTAGCTATCTTGTGATCTGCAATGGGTTTTTAAAGGAGAATCTCCTATATCAGTCATCTCTTTCTCTTGTTTGGTTTGTGCATGCAATCGGGTAAGAAAACACAATCAGATTTCTTAGGAAAATGTAAATTATTTAAATAATTGTGGTTTGGGGTTTTTTCTATTGCTTCATCAAAGTAGCACTGTTGATATTAGTAGGTAGGTATATTTCAGAAAGCTTTGTTTTAGTTTATGTCCTTTAAAAATAACAGGAGGTGGAACCTGATTTACATTATTTTATTAACCACTTTCTTGTATTCCAGTGTGTTTTATTATTTCAGTTACAATTTTGACAATAGTCAGTCAGCAAATACAAGCATGTATGTGCATTATTTTCTTAACAGATAATTAGACAAATGAGTAAAAATGCATATGTCCTGAGGCTGCCCTTTGGTCCTCAGGTATATCACTTAAAATATACGGCATATCTTGGCAGAAGATTAACAAAATATAGTTTGAATGCTTAATCAATTGTTATTTTAAGACAATGCTTTTTAAATTGATAAAGACCTCTTAGGTATACTTAAGCTCCATGTGAATTTTGCAGGAACTCACTGACGTTAGGGTATGGTCATAATGACCATAATCTGATATGTATATCAACCTAGCAACTTGTAGTAGAGACAGTGAATTCAAAGTCTTTCAGTGAAAATGAGGTTGAGTTGTTTCCACTTTTTGTTAAAGTTGCTTAGATACAAGCATTGTACAATGATATTGGATATGGGAAGGGAAGGGAAGGGAGGGGAAGGGAGGAGAGGAGAGGGGAGGAGAGGAGAGGAGAGGAGAGGGGAGGAGAGGAGAGGAGAGGAGAGGGGAGGAGAGGAGAGGAGAGGGGAGGAGAGGAGAGGAGAGGGGAGGAGAGGGGGGGGGAAGGGAAGGGAGGGGAAGGGAAGGGAGGGGAAGGGAGGGGAAGGGAAGGGAAGGGAAGGGAGGGGAAGGGAGGAGAGGAGAGGAGAGGAGAGGAGAGGGGAGGAGAGGAGAGGGGAGGAGAGGGGGGGGGAAGGGAAGGGAAGGGAAGGGAGGGGAAGGGAGGGGAAGGGAGGGGAAGGGAGGGGAAGGGAAGGGAAGGGAGGGGAAGGGAAGGGAAGGGAGGGGAAGGGAGGGGAAGGGAGGAGAGGAGAGGAGAGGAGAGGAGAGGGAAAAGACAGGACCTACAATGACCATCTAGTGACCACTTCAGGGCTGACTAAAAGATGAAGCATGTTACTGCGGGCATTGTGCAAATGCCTCTTAAACACTGACAGGCATGGGGCATTGACCACCTCTCTAAAAAGCCTGTTCCAATGTTTGACCACCCTCTCAGCAATGAAATGTTTCCTAATGTCAAGTCTGAACCTCCCCTGATGCAGCTTTGAGCCATTCCCACATGTCCTGTCACTGGATCCCAGGGAGAAGAGATCAGCACCTCCCTCTCCTCTTCCCCTCCTCAGGAAGCTGTAGAGAGCAATGAGGTCACCCCTCAGCCTCCTTTTCTCCAAACTACACAAACCCAGATCAAACTACTGATCACCATGTGCAAATGATGGAGACAGAGACCAAGGTGCTCCTTTAGTTTCTTTTACCTGTAGTGAGCACATATACTGATGCAGATTAAAATAGTTGTGTTGGTTTTCAGCAAAACACAGTTGTAATAACAGTTACCATTGTCAGTACAAATACTAACACAGAGCATAGACCCAGCACCCAGAGTAAATTTCTGCTGGGATCCACAATATGCTCTGTCTGATTTGCCTTTTGAAAAGAAAACCTGGTCTCTGTCTACTAAAACAGACTAGAGTGATGGAGAATGATTCTTTGCTTCTGCTGTGCTGGCATCAAAAAGGAAAGAAATTCAAAGCCACAGTGGGCAGCAGCTAGGCTTCACTGGCTTCTCCAAAAAGGCAGCTTCCAAAGAATGTAGCAGGAGAAAAGCTTCAGCCCTGCATTTAGGAAAGCTACAGTAAAGATGAAAATATTTTTATCATTTTCAGTTGGCTGACCAAGTCCCTGGGCTCTTGGCATACCGCTGTTGGCATCCTGCTAAAGAGGCCAGAATAAATCCACTGAAATCAGGGCAACTGAAGGTGCCTTCTGGAGTGTTCTAAGTTTCCTTCAACTTAATTGTACCCCAGGGGCATCAAACATATTTTGTGGAAAGGGCTGAATCTCACCTTGAGTTATGGACTATAGTTTGTATATATGTTCAGGATTGCATAGCTTTCTCCTGAGCAGAGTTCACACTGACCTCACCAGATGGTACCAGCCTATATTGGAAAGAAAATAAATACCTTGTGTAATAAATAACCTTAATGTTCTCCTAATTTTAATAATCCCTTGTCATTACACGCAGCATGGGAAAGTATCTTCCTTAGGCCCAGGTACAATTCGGTTTCTGTTTCTTTCTCCTTCTTCTATTGTGTTTTCTGACTTCTATTGTTTTTCTGGGTGCTCTTCTGTTCTTTCCACTGTATTTTTATCCCTTCAGTGTCTCCAGGGAGTGGAATGGGACATTCAAAAAATCATCATCCAGCTTCACAACTGACACTCCAAAGAACAGTGAGGCAGTTTACACTTTAGTGAATAAATCCGGCTGCAAATTTCTGCCTGAGTTTACATTCAGTTCACATTCATTTCATTTCTCAACCTTTCATTTCACAATGATGAGGGTTTGGCATATACTTGATGAAAGGTGAAATCCTGAGTAATCTGAATATATAGTGAATAGCAAAAAAATGTACCCAGGCCCAACCTGTGCACCTAGATCCATCAGCAGCAAACCTTGTTAAACTTCAACTTAATAATCTGATGGAGTATGCAATTTCTTTAAGTACAAAGGCTTTCAATAAATGTATGGAGAAACTCAGTGAGATTAGATTCCTCCTTACGCTTCTTTGAAAACTTCAGCCAAAACTAAACCCAAACCAACCCTGCTCCCCCAAAACTCCCAAAAAACCCAGAACAAAACAAAAAAAATCTCAAATCATAGAATCATAGAATCATTAAGGTTGGAAAAGACCTCTAAGATCATCGAGTCCAACCATCAACCCAACACCACCATGCCCACTAAACCATGTCCCTAAGCAACTCATCTACATGTCTTTTAAATACCTCCA
>NW_008795885.1:5881928-5883787 GCF_000699145.1 Aptenodytes forsteri | reverse complement strand
CACCTCAACGTCCTTCTTGTGGTGAGGGGCCCAAAACTGAACACAGGATTTGAGGTGTGGCCTCACCAGTGCCGAGTACAGGGGCATGATCACTTCCCTACTCCTGCTGGCCACACTAGTTCTGATACAGGCCAGGATGCCATTGGCATTCTTGGCCACCTGGGCACACTGCTGGCTCATGTTCAGCCGGCTGTCGACCAACACCCCCACGTCCTTTTCCAACAGGCAGCTTTCCAGCCACTCTTCCCCAAGCCTGTAGCGTTGCATGGGGTTGTTGTGGCCAAAGTGCAGGACCCGGCACTTGGCCTTGTTCAATCTCATACAGTTGGCCTCCAGCCTGTCCAGGTCCCTCTGCAGAGCCTTCCTACCCTCGAGCTATCTGTGGCATACTTGTGGCAATCTTCCATCTGTGCATACTTGTCTATGCCCCTGAATTAAACAAGCTAAATAACCGTGGCAAGGAGTCACTGGCTCTCAGCTGGATGCTGTACTACTAATGGGGAGCAGAGTGCAAATTCCACACACTGGAAGATTTTTTCATGTGGTGACTCAATATTTTTCCAAATTGGACCCAAAGAAACTCCAAGCAGTTACTTCATTTTTTCTTAAAAATATTCATTGTTAGGGGAAATTTCTTTCTTTTTTTTTCTTCTGGCTTTTTTTGCGCTTCTCTGTCACTGGTTTCGTGACCATCACATGAAGGAAATCCTGCTCGCTCAGTTTCCAAAAGGTAAAGGAAAAATTATGCCTTTACTTTTTTCTGGGTCGTTATTTTTGTTCAGTGCTTGCCGTATACTCCTTTCCCAGATAGTCTTTCTGTGAGTTCAGGCTGCTGTTTTGCTTTCCATTGCTGCGCAACTAGTAACTTGCTGGACCAGTCCAATGCTTTGTCTCTGTGCTCCATTCTCAGCCCTTTGTATCATGAGTTATTTTTCTCCTTTTGCTGGCAGTGTTTGCTTGTCCTCTGCATTGGTCATTTGCAACAAGCTCTGGTCTGTCCACAGCATGTACATGTGTTCTTCAGGGACTTCATGGACTCCTCCAACTAGCGCCATGTTGCCACCTGCTCAAAACGCTTTCTGATGAGGGCTCATGGTCTTTCTGCATTGTGCTGGCATTTCCCTTCCTGCTATACAAAATGACACAACAATTATTTTTTTTCAATCTGATGATACCTGAAACATTTCTTCAGTAACAGATTGTCAAAAGAGACATAACAGGTCAACTTCTCTCCACCTTCTGCTATAGATGTTGCTGGATCCCCTTAGGATATTATTGCACAAAGTTCTTTCAGTTCTTTTAATGACAGCTCCTTATGAATTACAACTTAAGCATTATTCATATTCTAATAAAATAAATCTCTAATCGTGCATTCAGTTCTTTACACTGATTGCTCCCTTTACTTTCTACCTTTTGCATGGTCAGTGACATTGCTTTTATTTTTTGTTTCTGCAGTGCAAGGCATGACAAGTTTGTCCATGATGTGACTCTAAGGTAGACAAGATTTTCTTATTCAAATATAAGGAACAGGGGAGAAATGGACTCAGCGTGAATGAAAACTTAATCTTTCCAATGTCTGCGTTTAAATTAAAAAAAAATACCTATTGTTTCCAATCATCTTAATGTGTTCCTTTTAATATATAGGGCATTCCAAGTTTTTAACACTACTTCCTTTAACTTACGTTGGTTTTATATGTAATGAAATGTAATGAAGAGGTGTAAACTAAAAGCTTTTTTTTTAAATTTCAAGAGGAAATATCTTGACATTTCCAAAATGGAAACTTTTTGTTTAAAAAAGTTGAAATTATATATCCTGGTGCTTGAAATATATTTTTTATATATCAATATATTTTTATATT
>NW_008795885.1:5862621-5881840 GCF_000699145.1 Aptenodytes forsteri | reverse complement strand
GAGAATAATACAGAAAAAGAGCAATGATAATTATCTGTCACAAACTATATGTTGTTTAAAAACTTCCATTTAAGATAGACCTAGAAATATATAATTTTTTTTTTTTTTTAATAAAAATCAGGTATATTGACATTCTAGAATGCAACAAAGTTTTACAGGGTTTGGTTATATAAAATGTTCTATTCAAAGTGATGTTAGTCCTTCACCTTTCATGAGTACTTAGTATGACTTTTTTTTCTGTAAAAAACTTATTCCATTCAAGATTCATTATACAACCAAGAAAAAGCCCTAAAGAAAAAATAAGGTACTAAAATAATGGTCATTACTGAGAAGTTTATTGGTAGTTGCAAGGAAATGTGTTACGTCTTATTGACTAAAAAGAGACAAGTCTTTCCCCCAAAAGAACAGATTGCCTTTGTTTCAGTCATTTGAGAAATGAAAAGCATTAAAACCTTTTTCTACCTCCAAATAGAGCATCTCCCTCTGTACAGGTCACTCTCTACCTGTGACAAGGCAACCAAAGGCAACCAAAGGTTGTTCCAGAAGTAATTGTATGACTTTATACATTAATGTCTGCCTTCCTATTGTTGTTTTTTTTTGGGGGGGGGTTGATAAATACTATATATAATATGTTGTGTCGTTGTTTTATATCCTTTTTTTCCATAAATGTACTTTTTTTGGAATAGGAGCAGTATGTGGTATTTTACAATGCAGAATTTCTGGAAGAAAATTCTGGACTGCTCTCTGGACCTGAAGTTAAATTTTCATGGGAAGTGCTGTATTTTAAATTTATTTTATATTTTTTTTTTTTGGGGGGGGGTGAAGAAAACCAAATAAAAACACCAAAAAAAGCTGTCTTATTGGCCTCTAAGGCATTTCCAGTATCTTTCTTACACAGGAAAAGCTGATAAAGTGTATGACACTTCTTTATCTTGAACTGTACTGGGAGGATTTTTCCATCTTCATCAACTCGCTGCTCTTTCCAAATGTTGCTTACATCAGGAAGGTCAAGGAATCAAAAAAAACATTGTTCTCAGACTGTTTCTGGGATTTATGTACATATCTAATCAACCTTCACTTTCCAGCAGGGCTAAACATATTGAGCTTCTGTTTTTTACTGGTGTCAGAAATGGTCTTGAATGTTTTGACTTGGTATCAATTCTGTGTATCAGGAGATGCCAGCTATACATTTTTGTAACTGGCTAATGTCCACAAGTCAAAACAGCATTGCTGGAGCAACCAAAATATGGAAACAATTTTACCAAGAGTCATCAAAGTAATTAAATTTGACTTAGAAGAATCATCCTTTGGATAGCTCTCTCTGCCTTATCTGTTGTTTAAAAAAGGGAAGCTGAAGAGCTATCTTCAGTTTCCCATGAGTGAATTCTGATCAATAATTTTAAATTATTTTAAGGAAATGTAAAAAATAAATATAAGTACTAGGTGTCATACAAAGAATAAGGTCTTAAGAAATGTGACTTACTTCTCATTACTTCCATGTTAACTGGTCAGTCTATTATATCAATCCGTATCTATTATCTTGAAGAAAAGAACTTTTGAGGCTCTCCCTCCATGCCAACATAATGTATTGCTGGAACAGCTTGCTTTTGTCCTTGGGATTTCTACATACAGAGTCATAATGAAACTTCTCCTTTTCCAATCATTTTACTACACTGGAACTGCAGATGTGATCATCAGCAAAGGCAGGGTAATTAGATATTCAGATACTGCCTATGAGAAACTGTATTTTTTTGTTTCCTGAATAAAGATAAAACTGCCTATAAAGCCCCAAAGTTAGAGAATAACTAATGGAAAAACATGATACTGGGCTGTGTAATATGTCTGAAACTTTTCCTATAACTGGTATTCTGAAAGTGGAGGTATGTATAGTGGACATACATATGTAGTGCTATTAACATTGATACCTGTTTTCAACTTAAATATAGCTTAATACTGAGAATTATGGTCTCATTGAAAGATGAGGTGTTTGCTTCCACTGAATTTTGCCAAATTCTGGTTAAAGATCAAAGACAATTTTTTATATATCCCTGTATTTGGGAATCCTGAATAGAAGAAATAACACACTAAAATGACGTACTCTGCAAATTGTTGCATAGAAGAGCTCTGGGAACTTAACTGACAGTCTTAAGCATGTCAGAAAGGAAGAAGAGAACTTACTCTGTCCCTGCAAGGTACTACAGGAAGATCAACAAAATTGTAGAGTCACCAGAATCAAATACTGCTGGCAAAGCTGACAAAATCAGTGTGATTCCTTTACACAGCCAGGTGGGGATATAAAAAGTAATGTTATTTTCTTGTGCTAAGCTCTATCCTAAAACTGAATCAAGATGTAAATGGACTTATTCCAACACTGCCTGATGGTGACCAAAGTCACTATAAGACAGCTAATATTGATATAGCTACAATTACAACCACAATTTGGTTGTTCAATGCACAGGTCTATATTCCCAGCTTGAGTAAGATAGGTCTGCCACTTTGTGGTGCATCATGTCTTTCTGTGTTTTTATCGTAGGTCATAAAATGACAAAAGTTGTTCTTTAATTTATCTTAACAACACTAACGCACACACATGTATGTGTATATTTTAGTGCAGATACACTATAGTTCATCTAAAAAAAATCCAGTATTTCAGAAGTATGTATCAGTGTAGAATGTAAAACTCACAGGTGTTGTGAAGCAATTCCAATTGTAGGCAACTAGTTCTATTAACTTTCAAAACCAAAAGATGTTCAGCATCCACCACTTGTCTCTTAAATATATTTGAAATTTCTTATCAGAAGTCCATTAGAATCTTCTTTAATTTTCTTTCACAAATAAACCTTTATCTTCAGAAGTAATGTAAAAGTTGAATAAAAGAAAAAGAAATTCCCAAAAATTCCCAAGAATGTCATGGAATGGACAAAACTCTGAGAAAAGAAATATTGGTTTCCTAAAAGCTTGTCATACTCAGATGATTTGAGAAAAACTTAATGTTTTCTCCATTCACATTCAAAGTGGAATAACGTTCATAATACTTGAACTGGAATAAATACCTGCAAAGAGAATAAACAAGCTAAAATATTTTTCTTTTGGAGCAAGGTTTTCTACTCTGCTTACTTTAATTAAACAGAGATTTCTGTTTGTGCTTGTTCAGTGAATTCATGCTTCTTGAAAATCCATATCCCATATGTATTTAATACATAAGAGTCAGGAAAAGTCACAGGCAAGCCCAAAGCCAAATTCACTTTTTGCTAAAAAGACTGTTCAGTTTTGACTTAATGTCCATTGTGTGCTCTGTACGATTTGTACTTCACAACTCCAAGTTGACTTACTTCATTTGCTTTAATCAGTTTTGTTTTCACAAGGCCAGAGGTGCTCTTTTTTAATTAGCATAATGAACAAACAGGAGTTATCTCATATCTTAGTTTGCCTCTGTAGAAGAGTTCATTAAAATGACCGGATTTATCTTGTTAAACAGGAATATTCATTCTATGCTAACCCTTCCTCTGCTGCATACAGGATAGAGCTACAGATAAAAGAATTTAATTTATTTAATTCCTGTCCCCCCAGTATAGTTCAGCTAGTCAATATGTGAGGGCAGGACCTTACTCTAGGGAGTGTGGGTTGTTATCCCTGCTCCCAAGCATAACCACCTTGCCTGGTACTGCAGACTACCTGCAGCTGGTGCCTGCCCTGGTACTACCTGCTGTCAGATGTGTTCTCGGCATAAGGAGTCACCATGTGTCCAAGACACTAGTTTATTCATGGGAGCGAGGAAGAAGGTCCCACTTTTTGAACATAGCCTTAATGAACCATTAGAGCAAAAATAGTAACTTAGTCTTTTATTTTAGGCTATGTGAACTTCCAAATACACTGATGGTTGTCCAAGCCCTGAGAAAATACTGAACCTGCAAAACCAAATTAAAGATTTTTTAGGACTTGTTTTCTGATGGGATTTCAATAAAATGTACTCAGAGGAACCTTACAACTCGTGAAAAGAAAAAGCAAAATATTTTTTTCAGCTTATTATTTTAAGCCACCCCAAACCAAAAAAGGTTCACTTTAAGTTTCTTTCCATAGCTTTGATATAATTTTCAGACACCTGTATTTTTATCTGATGTAGCTAGGTATATCACAGCTGTATGAAATACTGCCAGGAACTGTGAAGCATTTCCTAGAAAATATATGTTCCTCTTTCAAACACCTCACATAGCAACTGCTGTTTTATGTACAGTTCAGCTGGGGCCCATGAATGAGACGAGGACCAAGGAGCAAGCTCAATCACATCCTCAGTAAGACTGGGTCCTGTGTCACGTAGACACCACACATATGCACCAGTAAGCCTGATACACCAGAGGGTCTGTGCAGGTAGAAAAAACATATCCTGCATTGATTGTACTGCTTACTCAAAGGAGTCTATCTCGCAGCAGCAGTAGGACACTTCACAATAGAAGGAGGCAGGGAGGATTTGTGGGGTTGTTTCTTGTCCCTAGCCAAACCCCTCATCACCACTAATGCCTTGACATTCTGTTGGCAAATGGAGTGGTGAGGTCCTCTTTTGTGCTTCCCTTGGAATAGATTATCTCGTAGTGACATAGTCCTCTGTAAGAAATGATGCCACTAGATAAATTGGTAGATAACATAGAATTGAAGGTGATAAGATGATTTCTTTGTTTTTAATGTGACTGCAAATAAAGCTTCCCAAGGGGCACTGCTGACACAGAGTATTAACTCCAGAGGAAAGGTTAAAAGGTTGGGAAGAAGAGAGGAGAGAAAGAGATACTGTCCTCTTCTCCAGACTTTTCTTTTCCAATGAAGTTATAAAAAGTCAGTTCCAGATGTCTTGCCAGCCCCCAGCTATAACTTTTGTCTTGTGTTCATGTCCTAAGTGACACACTGCTCTGCATGTGATTGCAGAGCTTTAGATCAGACAAGTACTTTATTCACTTCTCTGGGTGATGATGCTTGCCTGCAGGAGGAAAGACCAAAGGGATACTGAATTGTTCTTCAGTAGTTGTATACCATGTACTGCAGACTCTGCAACAGCTGTTACACACTGAAGAAATGTGTAGCTGAGGTCTGTTAACATTATTAACATCTCTTTCATGACACTGAACATTAAGATGAGAAATCCTGAAGTAGATAATGTATAAACAAGAGGTCAAAGTGGATGAAAATAAATTATAAAATTGTCCCCGTGTTATCCTCTTAGGAACTACACATTGTGTCTTGTAAAACGCAGGTTAATTTGTTATGAAGAACTTTTTTTACCAAAATATCACGTGTTGGAAAAGTATTGCACTGGTATTATTGCTTGATTATTAGAAGTCAAAAAAACAGACAGCTAGTTCTACAAATTCAAGTCCTAAGTTGTGAGCTATGACACTTCTCTCCCATAGCTGTATGAGTTTCAATGCCAGAGTACATAAAGGCATCAACAGGTAGCTAGCAAGTCAGTCCCAAATCCAGTCCAATTATACATGTACAGAACTTCTAATGCATTCTTTTTATAAAATCTCCTTTTAAGAAAGTTGTGTTTTGTGGACAGTTGGTTAAAATCTTTTAGACAAATAGTTTATTATAAAACAATAATGACCATCTAGATACATGCATAGAAGTCTTATACTTAATTATTACTAACAGAAAACAAGAAAAAAATACCTTAAACCAAACAAAAAAGAATCAAAGGAAGAAATCATATATTATTCATGTATTATTTTGATTCTGAGAAACATTTTCTTCTATTTTTAAAATGAGAAAAAAAAGACTATTGGAAATATGAGATCTATTTTATTACATGGGCTTGATCCTGATGTTTCTGTGAAGTTGCAGTGGTCACCAGCATCATTTCCTCAACAAGGTTTGCAAGACTGGATCCATTGCCCACAAGACTTTACTAAAATGAACTGTACAGGACCTGTCTTGAAGAGGATTTAGTGAAAATCAAATAGAATAAATGCTTTAAAAGCAAGCACTGAAATCTCTATAACAATAACAAAGGGGTGATTATGTAATAAATCTAATATACTATCTTTAAAATGTGCAACAAAGAAGAACTTAATTCACTTAGAATATTGAGAAGCCTAAATGGTTATGGAGCGTCACAAGAGTAAAATTCCTACTTTCAGAAGAATATTCATGCAAATAATAAGACACTATGCCTTCAACGTCCACATTCATCAACCTCTGAAAGAAAGATATAATTCATTAACCATATCTTAAGGAGGCTCTCAGAAGTTAAAAGTTCAAACTGCCCTAAAAGAAGCAAGGGTATATTTTCTTATTGCATGTTTTCATGTTGCCTTTAGTTGCTCTGAGCCAGAGCTTAGACTAGCTTTTCAGTTAAACGTTTTCTGAAGTGAATTGTTGAGTGCTTTTTTTTTTTGATGTGTGCCAAAGATTTCCAATTTATACTTTATTCATACTATACAATTGATGTCTGTGAATATGGTCACAGGATTTGTTGGGGGGGGGGGGGGGGGAAATTCTCTTGTTATACTCCCACGCAATGCTATTCATCTTTAGGATCAAATGGTATTTGAAGGGGTTCCTATGGTGAGTAGGCTCAAGGCTTTAATAACCTTCTAACTCACACAAAACAAGCATTCATCCCACCCTATAGACCTTTATGTGAGAGCTGCCCAATGCAAAAACATAAAGTCTGATGGCTTGTTATTTTTGGCCTCATATTTATACCAATTAAAGTGGTATGAAATGAATGAGTTGTGTGACAAATATGTTATCAGTCTGCTTTGGAAGCATTTAATATCTATGTTGGGTTCACTTTGCAAAGGGCAGGTGATTTTACAAAGTATGGTATGGTGGAAATTTAAGCTTACAAACTCAGTGTCTTACAAAATCAGAGGTAGACTTTGGCAGTGAACCAACAGCAAGGTCTACGCGCTACTGACGTTCCACTTACGCCTGTCAGAGGCCACTTGGAACTTTTACAAAGTATTGAGTTACATGGAGAAAGAGTGGTAATGACAAAAAAAGAGGGTGTCTGGGGAGTCTCCTACAGTCTCAATGCCAAATCTTGACCACTGACCACACAAAGATTTTAAGATCTTCCCAGTGAGAGACATCTTTTTACACTGTTAGTGACCTGTCCCAGAAAGGTCCAGGTCTGGGACATGCCAATACGTGAAAAACTCACTTCCTTACTTTGAAAGGACCTCTAAACTCTAGCTTATGTTCTCAATCTGCTTTTCCAGTCTACTAACAACAGCCTAAAGCCAACAAGGCAGTAGATGTTCTCTCCATTTTTCCCACACACACACACTCAAATGATGTTTAGTTTTGTCAAAGTGTTCAGGTAAAGGTGTGTGAAGGAAACATCACCTAAGTAAAACCTTTTTTCTTGTATGAAGTGATACCACAAAATCTGCTACAGGCTCAGGCTCATGAGTTGTTTCTCACAGAAAGAGCAAAAGACTCATCTTAGTCATATTCTTTCTTCTCTAGTTCCTCGTGTTTCAATATAAGCACCAGCTACATGTTCTGATAATGGAAAGATGAAGCGGAAGTATGGGCCATATATGCACGATGCCTGTGTTTTCCACACTCCTCTGCCAAATACTGTCTTTTCCAGCAACCTGACATAAAGACATTAAACAATGTAGTAATCCTTACTTGCTCTCAACATTTATCAGCTATTGAAGGATCTTCAAATACCTCTAAAGAGATAAACCTTGTCTTGCTCTGAATGCTGTCAACATGAACCTGGCTAGACAAGTAATTTTAGATGAGTGTAGAGGCAAAATCACAACTTCTTTAAAAGAAAGACCAATAGCAGCTGAGCAGAGTGATGAAAATATCTATCATCAGCTCTTCTAGGATCTAAATGCAATTCTTAGTAGAAATAGTTTTATTTTTTGACTGTTTGTAAATTTTTCAAACAAAAAAGTGAATTTGGGCAGATTTTAGAGGGTAAAGTAGTACAGTGCAGGGGATAATCTCAAATAGAACATTAAATGCTAAACTAGAGAAAAGAAAAAAGAAGGGAGAAAGGAAGGAGGAAAAATACTTTTTAAAGTCCCAAATAAATTTTGTCATGAAAAGTTAATAAAATTATAAAATCTGTACTATAACCTTCAAGGATCTTCTAAGCACTGTCATGACACATAATGTTTTGTATGAATAGTTACTATATTTAGAATAGAT
Source organism: Aptenodytes forsteri (assembly GCF_000699145.1). Lineage (NCBI taxonomy): Eukaryota > Metazoa > Chordata > Aves > Sphenisciformes > Spheniscidae > Aptenodytes > Aptenodytes forsteri. The sequence continues at coordinate 5,873,677 of NW_008795885.1, read as the reverse complement.
GATTACGTAGACTTTCATAGCACCTGAGTCAAATAAGGTTATTCTAAGTTTATTTTATAATAAGTATAGCATCTTAAACAGACAAGAACTTACTTTTTACTATCACATTTTGTTAAACTTTTTTAGGTACTTGATTTTTTTTTTTTTTTGCATTTTAAAGAGTGCGTCATATTTTTTAACAACTCTAATGTTTTTGTTACACATACAAAAGCTTTTTCTCCAAACCATGTAAGTTTTTACAAAGTATTTGATCACTTTTCAAAAACAGTTAATGCTACTTACCACAGAACAAGTGTTTGAATTTTCTTTAATAAAACTCTTATTATTGTATTCTTCTTTTTTATAAGATAGACATGTATTTTCCCACATATGAAACATTCTACTGTTCTATTTATAAAAATCAAACTTTGTGTTTAGTCCTAAAGCAGAGCTTAAATCAGAAATTAGCTGATCCAGGGAAATATGTTTCAGAATGTGAGTTAAAAATACATCGTACATACCATAGCAGTTCTTTCTTTGTCAAGAAACCTAGCTCAGGACAGGAAGCAAAGAAAGTGAAGAAATGTGTGGACTGTGAAGATGGGACCAAATATTAAAGTGCTATTGCTGACTCCCACTTTATAACACCAGTTCAGTCACGTTTTTGGTGTGAACCTGTACATTACCTCTAAATGTGAATCCAGGTGCATGAACATGGGATTCAGTACTCTTTTTTACCCTTACTCCTTCAGTGCAAGAAATAAGAGCAGTGATTCTCTAAGACAAGGAAATCTCTGCTGGGAGCTAATAGTATTTTACAATGTTATTCTTATCTGGGATAAAATGTAATTTGCAGGATAGTCATATGTTTTGTATTATGCAGTGATGCAATCCTTAACTTTTCAAAGTACCTTTGACAAGATTCAGAGACTCATGATGTATTTATAATTATGATATCTGTTAAAAATAAAAAGTAAGTTGTGGGTTGTTTCTATTTTTCCTCTGGCACGGAACATACAGAAAAAACAGATTATCAGGTTTCTCTACAGACATGTGTTGAAAGCTGAAATTTCATGGGGACTCATAAAAAAATCTTCAATATACTGGAAAAGTTATAGCATTGCCATGAAAACTGGAAGACCATAGTCAAATTTCAGGATGTGATGAAATTTACTTCAAAAAATTATGCATTCAGCAGATTATTAATTAACGATCTGAACTGTTTAGTCCTAAATCAATTCATTTTAGTATGTTTTTAAGGTGCATTTGCAATACAGCCTAGTTAACATTTAACCCTGAAAATACTGTAACCTACTCTGTATTCAGGTACTTACTCCTCATTAATTTACTTGCAGCTGGCAAAGCTATACATTCACAGGAGAAATTCATTTGTGACTATATCAGGAAAGGAAATTTCATTTTTACATTTTGTTGGAAATACAGCATATTTCAATTTTTTGTTCAGCCTGAGTGGATAAACCAGCTCCTGGCTCCTTCAGCCAAACAGGATACAGAAAAAATGCCAGGTGGTGAATATACTTAGTCAACAAATACAAAGTTCAAACACTTGCCTTAAAATGTCTGCATGCCATCTGCAAATTGAAAATGTAGTAATAAAGAATTTTTTTAATTATTTTGAGTACTGAAGACATTTGAGGGAAATCATGAAGATCATATAGCCCTTCCCCTTATTCAGTAGTAGTAAAAAGTAGGCTAGAAATTATCCTATAGTATCTTCTCAGAAAGGATTTCCATTGGTATAAGAAAATTGTGTGTTAAGTTGTACATATCAAACATTGTCAGTATCTTCATTACAAGACCCAACAAAAGGCTAAGGCAGCAGAATTGACACTTAGCAGTCTGTAGGGCATATTAATGCAAAACTATGAGTCAGCAAACACAGTTTTGAGGCACCAAACTTTTGGGCTGGGAGAACTCTACAAGTCATTTATTTCTTATTTACGTTTACTGAGCAATATTTACCTGAAAGACTTGAGAAGCTCAGCCTTTAGGGTTTTCTGTATCTCCCACAGATATTGTCTTCTGCTGAAACTGTGAGTTATTGCAATAGCTCAGTGTTGGAAGACAACTTTTTGCTATACTATTTCTGCGTGTTGTATAAATTTTCCTTTGGATAAAATGCATAAACAGATCCCAGATTTAGGCCTGCTCTGTGCTGGCTGTTTGTTTGGACCATTAGATCACTGAATCAGACTCTTAGCTTTACAGCTGGATAAATAAACCAAACTCAGACCATGTGGTGCTTTCTTTTAGGAGATGTAATTTTCTATCTATTTTTGAAAGAAAATGTAGTGGTGTTTTACAGATGGATTCTAGCCTGCATTAGAAAAGGATTTAAGGCACTCTTCCATCCTCAGCATTTCCTCTTTGGTTTACTGTAGCTAGCTTTATCCTGAACAAGTTAGTTTCTGATAAGTCTTCACTCAGTGAATTGTTTCTTCTCGGTGTTATTCAAAGCTGCCTAGTTGTCCAAGTGTTCTGCATAGCCTATGTGCCTCTCCCAGGATTTGGGATTGCACCCTGAGGTCTCAGAGCCTAGAAGGTATGACATACAGAGTTCCAGAGCCTAGGTATTTTGCTTTACTGTAAAAGGAAGTTTACATGAATTGTTGCCAATTGGCTGAGTGTTCACATTATTAGAAAAGCCAGCTAGTTTACAGATAAGAAATAGATTGAGGTCATGCAGTATCCTCATTACAGCTGTATCCCTAAAAATTACCCCTATCACTTCTTATTTGAAAAGAGCAGTATGGAATACATGGCATGAAGAAACAGTGTCAATAGAGATGGGAGCAAGATAGTTTGCTTGTATGAATAGCATAAGATCTTTATAATTAAAAAAGATTTGTTCATTAAAGTGGGCGTATTTCTTTATTGTTTATAAAATATATTTTCCATTCCTTGTGATAGCTAGCCTTAAAGACTTCCGTTTGCCAAGAAGCCTTACTTAAGTTCACTGCCATAATTACTACACAGTTATTACATATGTACTAATGTGTGTGGCATTATTTCTAAAGTGTATTCTGCAAAACAGTCTCCACTTCTTTTCAAAAGCAAAACTCACACTGATACAGGCTTATACTGACTTCACCTGCACCATGCCTAGACTAAAATGGAGGAAGAACAGATGCAAATTTATTTTAACCCATTAACTATTATATAAAGCAGCAGTATCATCTTCTTTTTAACTACCTTTTCAACATTGTTATTATGACTTTAAAGAAGTACAGATTATTGGTTAGCTTCCATAACCAACACAGACACAAATCAGAGGAATATTAATTTCTGAGAAACCTTCATAAATAGAAGTGGAATTGCACAGCCAGCAAAGAAGATTAAGGGCTGTTTTTCTTTATCTTTTTCTACTTCTGAAATTCCATGCTAGTAGTGGGAAAAGTGATAGCTCTTGGTATCCCCAGAGAATACTTTTATTTTTTTCAATCATGTAAATTTCATTTGCTCAGACATCTATAACAAGACAGAGGTAGCTTACAATAATTTACATTTCAATCTCCCAAATGCATGTGAAGTGGAAAACAGTTCTGTGACAATAAAATTTTATTAGCTGAGCTAAGTGTAATTTACAGTTAATATATGAAAAACTTCTCAGTTCACTTCATTCTGTCTGATAAGGCAGAAAGAGCAATATATTAACATAATGGATCTGTAAAGTGGTTAACACTTTACTTAACATGTTGTCTATTACACATGGAATTTTAGTTTGAGACTTTTTCAAGGAAAGTGACATCAACTATTGACAGTTATTGATTTGGCAGCAAGGTGATTTAACTGTTTTTCTATAAATGAAAATCAAAAGCCAATTGAACTTGACTTCCTAGCTGAACTATTTATCACTGACAGAATGCTGGATGAAGACTACTGATACTTGGGTAGGCCATGCTTTAGTGCGATGAAATAAGATTGCTTAAATATAATACAATCTAAAGAGAATATCTTCTATTTTTTCTTTGCTGTTTGCAGGCAGTAGTTAGTAGGTATCCATCCTGAACAAAAAGCTTTTTTTCAGGTGTCCATCCTGAACAAAGTTATTTAACAGTAACACCATGGCTAAATTCCTACATTTCTCAAGGAAAATCAAGATGACAAACTAAAAACTCATCTTTAACTCTCTTGAAAAGCAACAGTTCCCACAAACAAGATGATTTTTGTTAATATAATAATAATAATAATAACAACTTAATAATAACTTAGTGATTAAGTTTGCCTCTAAGTTTAATATTAACTTTAGGTTATTAAATTGCAACTGTTCTATAAAAACAGTATGCAATTACACCATGAATATGACCTATGAAAATTGCACTTTCTGAGTTAATGTGCAACTTAGCTCCCTGAATATATTCAGACATTCTCTGCTTACTACACTGATGTACTGGTGGGGCAAAATCAGTGCAGAAAATGACAGAAGTTAATGCAGAAACAGCTCAACTCACTGCAAAAGCAAGACATCTGCCTATATTTAAATAGTTGTGTACAGCATAGGTTTAAACTCCTTAAGTTCAAAATAACTTAAAGGATAGAGGGTTGAGAGCTTAGTAATAGAATGGTATCTAACACTCTTTCTAAATGAAATGGTAAATTGCATCTTACTGGGAACAATGAATTACAGCATAAATTATGATTTAAAAGTAATGGTGCCTACTGCTTTTAGTCACTGTATGCATTTTCTGTTGCTTGGGATAGCGGTACTTTTATGAAGGCAACAGAAAGTGGATAAAGATTCCTCAAGTGTTAGAGCAATTTGATTATGATAGTTGTTCTTCATGCCTTTCTATCATTACAGGAGCTCACATGACAGCTTTGCTTGCATAGTCTATAAGCATGATTTGTGGGAGCTTTATACCCCTAGCTTACACACAGTCAACACAGACTGTAGACCTGTCAGTGGCCTTCAAGTATCACATTTCTTGTAAACATATTTGCATTTATATCCCCAAGTCTTGATTTATATAATAAAATGGAATGTTTTAAGGTGAAAGAAATATATGCCAGGAGTTATTGCAAACATAACAAATGCATCTTATACATCTAAAACTGCAGTAGAGCATGGAAGCTATAATAAATGTAATAAATATTCTTATAATTCTATTTTTTACCTGGATTTGTCTTGTAAACATATTTGCATTTATATCCCCAAGTCTTGATTTATATAATAAAATGGAATGTTTTAAGGTGAAAGAAATATATGCCAGGAGTTATTGCAAACATAACAAATGCATCTTATACATCTAAAACTGCAGTAGAGCATGGAAGCTATAATAAATGTAATAAATATTCTTATAATTCTATTTTTTACCTGGATTTGTAAACACTGCTTTTTTTTTTTTTTTTCCTTTTTTTTTTCCCTTTTTTTTTTTAAAAATGCAGCTTGAAAGAAAAATTTTTTCCCTTCTATTTTTTACCTGGATTTGTCTTTCAAACACTGCTTTTTTTTTTTTTTCCTTTTTTTTTCCCCTTCTTTTTTTCAGAACTGCAGCTTGAAAGAGAATGGTATTTACCCTTTCAGTGTCCAGAAAGATACAGATTTTCTGCAAAGTTTGGGGTCTGATATACATCCGCTAGGGTAAGGAGTTGAACTTAGAAATGTCTCTGTGTCTTTGGAAATCCACATCCCGTAAAAAGAGTATGTATGTGGTGGAGGGAAGACCCTCTAACAGTAAACCAGAATCTAATTTTTTGGAGCCACTGGTCGTAAATGTATTTTTTTTCCTTTCTCTAAATGGTGAGCTTATTTGTTGCTTGTGGCAACCCTCCTTGGGGAGAGACAATGGAGGTGGGAGGCAGCAGAGGACACCCTCCTCCATTGGGTGTCTCTAGCACCATCCTGGCCAAGGAGTGCATAGTGCTGCTCCACAGAGCTTCAGCATGCTGATGTTGCCTCTCATTTGTCATCTTTCTCATGAAGACCTCCGGGGTAAAAGACCTTTTTTTACTGCCCGTGTTAAAATTCTGCTCCACAGTGATACAACCAATCCCACAACCAAAAAAATGACTCGTTATCTTTTTAATTCAGACAGCAACTGCAAATAGCTAGTATGTCGCCAGAGACACTAATATATGGAAACAAATTAAACATGATAACCTACTGCTGGACCAAGTCAGACCCTTCACTTTATATCAGGAAAAAATGCACCAGGAAATGTATGCAAACATTTGGCAAGTCAAAGGATTTTTGTTATTATATATTTTATCAATTTCATTTAGGGTTTGTTTTCCTAACAAAGGTATGCAATTAGTGACAAGCTACCTGTTCCAGAAAGTATATGTATGTTATCAGTTTAAAAACATCAGATCTCATATACATGTGGCCTATCCTACTCTCAAACTCAGGCAAAAGGAAATGTTTGGATTTGTAGTCAGTCAGAAAGTACCAGTACTGATGACTCAACTTTAGGGAGCCACTGAAAAACTACACAACCAATGCGGGAACTCTCTGGCATTTTCAGTACGTTTATACGCTATGACCAGCAGATATTAGCAATGAGAAAGGACTAACGACTTTATTTGTGCTTGAAAATGTCATGTTTGCAAAGTGCTTTACTTGATACAAGAAATGGGCTGTTTTGTCTATTCCTGGGCCTATTCCTACAAGATAGTTACACATTTGTCTCCAGGTTGATACATCAATTGCAATGCTCTCTTCTTTTCTTTCAGAGTCTGTCTTCACCACACACTTATGGCAGGGTTTATTACCTATTTTTACAAAAACAGTAAGAAATAAGATATAAGACATGTAGACATTACAAAAGAACTCACAAACAGATCAAATTATGTTTTGTTGTTGAGCAACTGCTCTCACAAATTCAGAAGAGAACTATGTTATTTGTTCACCTTCTGTTTGATCAGACATCTTTCTTCTGCATTTTCCATTCTGTTGGAAGTAGAAACAGAATTTTGCAGATCAAGAAGTAAATTGCTACATCAATGTCCTTATCTCTTGCTTAGTTTCTTTATAGAGTTTATATCATGGACTTGCTTACAAATTCATGGCACCGCCATTACTGAGGCACACTGACAAAATGCATTATACCTTATACACATTACGGTTTGCATTAATTCACTTCTTGTCATGGAATGAGTGATTTAGATCACTTAAAGAATCACTGTCAAAGGTATTAGCAAAAATGGTTTTAATATGGTGTTGTAAAAGTGTGACTTAACAAAGTTTGATGGAAAGGTTCACTCTATTAATTACTGCATGGATCATACATACAAAGGAAAATTGAGTTACACTCCAGTTAGAATGATTCACAGAGAGACTGGAGATACAAAAGTGTAAGAGGACCCTCCTGTTGAGTCATGAGGTTCAGAGTGGACCCCCTTGCCTTCTAAACTCCTTCTCACAGAGGAGTCTAGGTGCAGCTAGGTCCAAACAGAGTCTCAGACTTGGTCAATGGTTTATGTCTAAGGGATTATATATGCAATGTTTCATTACCATCAATTCAGCATGCAATCAAAGTTACCAAGACAAAATCAAAGTTACCATACTACAAGGTTATGCACGATATAGGTCACTCACCAAAGATCTGTCACCGGTAAAAGGTCTCTTCCAGGAGCAACCTTGAGAGGTGTCCCAGCTCAAGGGGAGATCACCGCCATGCAGCCACGCTGCCTAGCAGGGAGAGCTCAAGAAAGGCTCACCTAGGTTGTCATATTTATGGGATAAAGTGGTTGGGTCTTAGCCAAATTAATGAGATGGAAAAGGTATGCATGAGATTCCTTGTACTCACAACTTTCTTTGTTCCTTGATAAAATGAGTCTTGGAAAAGCCACCCGTTATTCATGCATTAATCACATGATTGGTGTTCCAAGCTCATATACGTTGATGCTCACTGGGTCACTCTGCTCCTTTGTGGGTTTTCAGAGAACAGATTGAACCTAGGGGAGTTCATGCCTGGTTACGGCTCAGGCCTTTACCCCTTCCAGAGCCTGTGCCAAACCACCACCAGTCTGGTCAGGGGTTGAGCTTACCCATCACACTCCTACATCTCATATTGCCCTTCTCCATGTTTCTCTTGTGGTAGACATTGTTATTAAAATAATAAAGCAACATTTTGCTATCAGCAAGTAAGCAGTGCAATGAAGATGTAAGTAATACCCACCTTCAAGTTTCTAGGCTCAGAGAATATGAATATTTCTGACCCATTAAAACTCATTTCTGTTTCTTAAAAATAGCTATAATGTTATTATATACTAAAATGCCCATGGCTTATGCTTGCTTGCTTTCTGACACAGGATCTATTACTCCCTATGTTATAGAACTATGGCTGTCAGCCATTGCATCACTACATGTTAATTAAAAGTTTCCATATTCTGCTTCACAAACATTTTTTACCTTCTAAGCATTGCTAAAATGCAATGTAGAAAGAAAGGCTTACATTGGTTTAATAGTAGTTTTCAAAATATTAATTCACAAGCTGAATGTTTAGGAGGTTGGGGTTGTAAAGGTATTCTGAGTGTCAATAATTTCTGTTTCTACTCTGTACTACTGAATACCTCTGATAACAAAAGAACTATTACTTTGCATGACATTTCTTCTAAAAGAAACTTCTGAGAAAGACGTAGATATACATAATGATGATAGAACTCATACACTCTTCCTGGTTTAAAGAAAAAAACTACTACCTAGTTATTTCTGTGGAGATCAGGAATCAGATTCAAGACAAATATTTATAACATCAGACAATAACACTGGCATACTTGTATTTCATTGTAGTAAATATGACTTGCCGAATAATATCTGTTATGTATAAGATGAGATTTATTCATGTTGTCTGAAGACACTGAAAAATCATATTGTAGAATTTAACATACAGGCATTACAGAGATTCATTGCTAACTTCTCATGGAACCATGTTGTGTATAATTTATGAGTGTAAAGAAACATGTCTTAAAGAAACTTGTCACAACTCCTTCTCTTAGAAATCCAACACCCAACGTGCAATAAGCTAAAGAGATGGAGTATGACAGTATTGCTGAAGAATGCAAAGCAATCTATAGAAGGCTGTTAGGCTAGCAGGACTTGTGAGAGTCTGACAAAATGTTTCAAGGACAGAAAATTCAAGAAAGGGCATACAAAGCAAGAAGTTAATAAAGGAGTTCTGGCAACAGGAGGAGTGAGGAATATGCATGTGTGAAAATGGATGAGAGAGACAGAGTGGTAATAAACATGAAAAAGATCACTTGGAAAACTTCTGCATGAGAAAGAATGAGGAACTGGCAATCAAAGGACTTCTGAAAGTGGGAGTCTTGCTGACCCTTGCAATGGAACAAAGAGCATCTCAGCAAACAATATTGGAGCTGACCAAGGAAAGCCACATAGAAATGAGAGTATTAAGATGTCTGAGCTTATTATTATGGTGGGTTTTTCCTTTCCATTCATAAAATCTAATTCATAAATGTCGTCCAATGAGCTGGAGCATATTTCTTTTTCAACACAGCAAACTTCAGATTTTTTAGAATAATGTTGTGGTATCAGAATGTATGAGAAAACAGAGACAATTTTACTCCTTATTCTCAAATTTTGCAATGTTCTTATTATTCTAACTGGAAACTTATTTCTGACAACCCAGGAGGTGTTCTTTCCTTACACTTCCAAGCTGTTTTGAGTGAGTATGAGCAGGAATTTGGAACCTTCTGAACAACAGAAGGGTTCCAGCTGGTAGCTGATAGAAATAGATTCTCAGCCAAAACAGGAAGAATAGTAAGAAGCCAAAGTTTGGAGGAATGTATATTAGTACAGCATGTATTACCCATATGTTTGCACATACAAAGATCCATGTACACACATGCACTCAGTCAATATTAACTTAATCTAGGTAAATGAAAACAAGATTTTGTAATAAAAATAGAATGCTCTGTGATACGACAACCGTCACTGAACATACCCACCTCACCAGTTATTCTCCATTTCAAAATAAAGTTCAGCATACAGAAGATCAGAATGAGTGGGCAATTTCGAACTTTTACTGCACACTATGATGACGTGCTGGAGCAAGAAAAATCTTGAGCAAAACTTTCGTCTGTTGGACAGCTGCATTTTTTGGACTATGTGATCCCTATATGACTGGCAATGTTACACATCAATTGCAGATTAATAGATGTTGATTAATTATGCTACAAAGAACACATGACATTTTGTGCTTTGTGTATTTCCTTCAATATTTGTTACACTTTGTTACGGAGTGAACTTCTTCCGTATTTCTCACATAAATAACCAATGTGCTGTTTACAACCTAAACAAAACCCCGTATTAGGCAGTTGTGCTTGCCACAAACAAGAACTTTCCATCCATGCAAGAGCTGAAACAGAGCAAATATTTAGAAAGACAGCCAATAATATTTTACAGTTGATTCATTCACACAACTTTATATTTTGTTGGAGTTTTTTTCACTGGCAGTGACTTCTTAATTAACATACTAGCCTAAGATTAACAGTCCCTCAAGATATACATTTTATTGAGTAAAAAAAAATAAAATCATGTACAGATATTAATCCAGAGGGCATAGAGTTCTCAATTGATTTTTAGAAGAGCTTTTTTGTCATTTTTGCTAGTTGCTATGGCAATTGGAATTCTGTTTTTGTTAATACAATAAAAATTCACTTCACCAACATGATAGAAAGTCACTAATACTATATGACTTTTATCACATTAGTACCTTTCTCATGGCATTAAAAACTCAATAGAGGACAGGAAAGTCACTGATCCTATGGCAAAGTCTCTAATAGAAAGTAGCAGTTACAGGTGTGATATGAAATATGTATTATTTCACAGGAATTCAAGCTTTCTTTGTTATAACATTACCTGTTTTTGGAAGACTATTGGTGGTTTAGCCATAAATAGCTGATTTTTTGTTGAAGAAATTAGTTTTGGGTTTTTTCATTCACAATTTTTTTTAAAGTTAAAAAGAAAATACACAAAATTCATATTTTTTTTTTTAAATTTGCAGATTTTATTCTAAAGAAGTAAGGCCTGATCTAAAGCCTGTTAAAGAAAATTAAAATGTTGCAGTCAAGGTTGGTGGGCTTAATCCTTTCA
>NW_008795885.1:5846244-5862569 GCF_000699145.1 Aptenodytes forsteri | reverse complement strand
GAAAGAAAGAGAGGTGCTAAAGGGTTTTGAACTTCCATATTCACATTCATTTCAAAATAACTTTCAAAAGTCATATAATTTGACATCAGTCATAAAGTATTTTCAAGTCACTTTCCTAATACACTGATTGAGAATTCAGGAAAAAAAAAAAAATTACATTTAAACATTTATTTTGCCTACCTGAATGCAAACTGATTACTACCTAACTTCATTTTTTTTAAACTTGGATAGAGCTTTCCTTTGATTAAATCTGGATTAATTTCTATCATTCAAAACAGTCTGTTACAAAAAGTACCTACAGAACTCATTGACATCTTTTCCAATTTAAAACTTTTAAAAAGGTATTAATTCAGTCTGTTGTAAAACATCTACTTATTTGTGAAGTAAGTTATGGGTACAAGTGAAACTATGGAACTATGATTGTCCTTATCCTAGAACCAGATCTAGGGCATAAATATCCTGAATTACCACACTAAAAATTAAAAATAAACTGGAATTAAGAGACAAAACATTAAGAAATATGAACATACAACATCCAGGCATAAGGTGTTCTGTAACAAGTGGAAATATTTTACTATAGTGTCAATACATTGACAATCACTTACTAATGATTTTCTCTTACAGAGTGAATACTCAGCCTCTTGCAGAACTATTTAGCCTCTTACAGAGATTACTGACCTTGACAGGCCACTAATGTCATCCAGGATAAAAATTCCCCTTCCATTTTCAGGAGAAATGCTGTGCTTCTGGAACAATACTCTCAGACCTCAATGATTTGTTGGCATTATGCTTTCTGTCCCGGAGCACATAGTCAATATACAACTTATTATCTCTCCAGGGAACAGAGGGTTTGAAGTCTCATAAGTCTCAAGCTTTGCATTGTGTGTTAATTAGTTCATATTTACGCAGCTGTGTAAATCAAGCTAGCTTCTGGTCACAATTATCAGATTTTTTATCTTGAAGTCACTGGCATGAATCATACTGGAATGTTTCCTGCAAAGTTCTCCGGAGGGAAAAAATGTTGTCTACCCTTGCCACCAATCTCTTAGAAAGACAGACTTCATTAGCATTGCACATGTAGTCTCAACACTAGCTTCAGACTGGGAATGATTTGATACTCTGGTATTAACCATTCAACTGGAATTTCAGTGCAGCAGTTTATTTAGAGATTAATAGTATCCTACTACTTTGAGACCACGAAGCTAACCGAATATTTCCTTTTGAAACCATTAGGTGGCAAAGCTTTCAAGGAATGGTTCGTACATTTCAGTCAAGCTAGTAATTAATTACTTGCTATTAATAGATTTTATTTGAATTCCATATTTTGCTTATTTAGTTTGGCAAGACCATTGCATAAAACTGGAAACGTGTTTCCCTGACAGTGAAGTTCCAGTCCCCAGCAGTACCACAGTGCATCATGAAATGCAGTCACCATGCAGTGGTCTTACAGTGAGTTAGAGATGGTACTTGGCCTTCCCATTGTTCTGGTTTTGCTATAGACACTGAGAGCTTCAGAAAGACCCATACATGTATTGATGATTTCTTCAATAGTCATGAGTTGTTTTTTCCACAGAGCATATGAGGAATAAAGAAAGATACTAGCTAGAAAGGCAACCAATGCCCAACAGCATGTATGTACTCTTCCTAGGGCCTACGGTATTTTGATCTGCAAACTTGTTTGCAGATCACAATTGAAATATTGCAGATTTCAAAAGGAAGTAGCACACAGCTATGTAAACAAAACAAAACAAACAGAACAAAACAAAACAAGACTGCAATATCAGTCCCATCAGTGCCGTCATCTGTAGAGCATCTTGGCAGCTTATTTTTCAAAATTGACTACTTCTTGACATATATCTAAATGTGACCTGTTTTATTAAGCTATTCAAGCATGAGAACAGCAGAGAGAAAAATACCAACTTTTTCCAATATAATTACACACATATGTATGTGTGAACATATACATATACTTGAGTTTATATTTGAGATAAAAATCTACAAAAATAATAGTAAATACACAGATAAATACAGACTCTCCCACTCACAAAATTTCAACTTAGGAGGTGCATAAAACTGGATGATGCCAAAAATACAACTGTTGTTGTTAAATTACATGTATACAAAAAAAAAAAAAAAAGAAAAAGAAGCCAATAATGTAAGTTGAATGAAACTAGTTGTAAGTTATCTTCTGTACTGCATACTTGACAAGCATCATTGTCTAAATTCTCTAATTAATCTTCTGGCATACTAAAATACAAACTGGGTTTGTGTGCATTTTCTCCCAGAAAATACAGTCTCTCTTCCAGACCCTGAGGTTTTCCTTCTATTTTGACTTGACCCAAAGCTTTTCCAACACACATTACTAGTAGTAGGTACTAACATTACCTCTCTTCTAATTTGTTAACCCACAGTTATAAAAAAAGATTTTTAGTCTCAACATATCTGATATAAAAATATCAGATTCTTCTCTCAATTTTTTTCATGATGTAAGGAAAAATGTCCCTTACGGTGGCCAGATCCCTGAGCTAAATCTGAAAAAAATGCTCTTTCTCTCAGAAAATCAACAGTTCCTTATGTCAACAGTTGGTCCCTTCACCGTAGATACTCATAGAGATCATAATATTGGTTGGAACAAATGCAGACAAAATGATAGACCTGCTCCAGTGATAATCAGGCAAACCACGTCCAGAAACTGCAGGATAGTCTTCAGAAATAATGGGTCAGTTGGGTATGAATTGGCACTATTTGTTACAGTATAAATAAAGTCTCAAGTAAATTCTAAGGCTTAGCATATCCCAAAGATATGTGTTACTACTGCACTCCTTTCTGCTGCTACAGACATTTGAGATTCCTCCAGCCAATATAGTTGATTTTTAAATATATGTTTGAAAACGTGCCTGTATGATTGAAAAGAGATTTCTGTGGCTTAGCTAAAGTATTCTGGAGAAAGAAAATACCTCTCCTAGCAGAAAAACTTCTCTGTGTATTTATCCAATAGGAGATACCACTAATTCTCAGAGACTTGTTTGCTGACACATTTTTAGCAGCTCTGTCACCAGAAGGAGAGAGTGAAAAATAAACTGCAAAGTAGACAACTTTTTTGTTAGTACTAGTCCTGATCATTTGAATAAAAGATTACACCAAATTGACAAAACCCCACAACTACGCAAATATTTCTCATTTTCATGATATAGGGGTGAGGTACAAAGGGGAAGAAACCCTGGTGAAAGTTCCTTTTGGTGAATCACACGCTAGAGTGATAATATACACATAGAAAGCCAAGTCAATCAGATGGACTGTAAAAATTACCAGTCATACTCAATTCCCAGATAAATGGTTTATGCAATAAAACAATCAAGATGACTTCAATAACATATTCCAAAAAAGACTGGCATATTTCAAATTTTGTTTCAATATCTAAAAGCTTTCTCCTTAGGGAACTGTAAACCCTTCAGCCTGGTGCTGATCATATACAAAATAATGGAAAAGCGACTTTATCACTAAAAATTAAAAAAAACCCCGAAGGTATAATAATGACAACAAGCATGATTTTTGGGAACAAAGGTCTTGTCAAACAGATTGGTTGTCTTTCTCTTGACTGGGTTATAAATGATGCAAGTATAAGGGACTTTATTATTATAATATATCTACACTTCTTCATGGCATTTGGCATGAAATTATGATTTTAAAAGCTTGTATAGCTTTATGAAAGTAGCAGAGAACATACAAAATTAATTTAGAGCCAACCCACTGTATTTAGAAATCCGCCAATGATTAAGTATCAGTGAGCTGGGCATTTTTTAGCAGCACTTACCAGAGATGAATTTTTGGTCTAAATGTATTTAATAGTTTTATAAATCAATTAAAAATAATGAATTTTTGCAACTCACAATTGTAGGATTGTGAAGAATGAAAGTAGATTGTGCAACAGCATAGTTTGTTTAACCTGAAGGTATTGAAGCACAGGTAAATGTTGTATAAATCTTTCTATGATTATCTGGCAAAAAAAGGCAACACAGTTTTGTTTATACAAAAACAATTATTTTGAATAGAGGAGAAACTGTCTTACCCCTTAATATTAAAATGGTGAGACTTCCATGTGTATATTTTGTCCTATCCAGAGTTCTCTCCTCAGGTTTATGGTAATCTCAGAAAGTATAATGAAAAGAAGATCACAGAACAGATCCCTGTGTTAGGAAAATAATATATTTTTAAAACTTTGACCTATATGAGTTATTAAAGAGAAACCTCATCAATATTGACCTTAAAAGTATCTACACATGAAAAAAAGACATTTAGTACTTCGGTGCTTTTCAAGACCTTCCTGATAACAGCACTAAATAACATGGTTACATTGCTGGAAAAGAAGCTAGAGAAACCTTCTCTAGAGAAGTTTCAAAATTAAATGCAATAACTATTAAGGTCCATTACATACTCAAAAAAAATTCCCAAAATACATGATGAATTCATTTAACTTGACATTTCTAAAATTAGTTTGGATATTTCTTCTAGAGGTATTTTGAATGAGCTTTTAAAAAAAAAAATTGGCTGTGTATGGAAGCAGAGATTGGGACCAAAACACAGCAGAACCTTCTGGTAATGGACTTCCACATTTCACCTCTTTCCTCTAAGGTGGCCTGACTGGATCAACTACAGTGAAAGATACTGATTTCAACAAACATATTTTCTCATTTCAGCTGGTCAACAGTGGATTTAAAGAAAGAAAAATCTGTAGCGAGGATACTGAAAATGGTTATACTGATGTCTTCTCTGATGCTTCACTAAGGTACCTGTTTCTGAAGTTTGGGGTACACTGGTGGTGAGATATGGGTTGGGAAAGAATCTCTCCCCTTTATTATGCTTTCAAGGAATTTTACATGGAGGATTACTCAAGTAGGGAAGAGATCAGTACACACAAAGCCTGGCTCAGCTGCTGTGTATGAATCTTCACATAACATAGTTTTTGTCTTTTCCCTGTTAGTCTTTCACCTCCAAAAATCCAGTTCTGACAGCACAAATATTTTGCGTCACTAAAATCTTTAGAGAGGTAGCTGAGAATTTAGTTAATTAGAAGAGGTGGAGATAAGAAACAGGTCAAACTGGGAGGTCCTGTGGAATCTACATCCTTAATTCCATAATTCCATGAAATATTTAAACGTGATAAATTCTCATAAAAATAATAGAAGTCAGATGCTAGATTTAATTGGTAATAAGAAGAGAGAAATGGACGCAACAACGAAACAACAGTGCATTATATGAAGCATCCTAAATACTTTGCCACTTAATTTCTAGACAAATCTGTAGTCAATTAACATTTTTAAAATGTGGTCATTCACTGCCCTAACTTTAATGTGAGCAGGAAGCAGCAGTTGCAACAACAAAAGGAACAGCAGAGAGTTTTAACATCTGGGAAGGAGTTCAGCAGGGCTGCATTATGCCACTGCATCTGTTCAGGATTTATACTGAAATGGTAATGCACATTTATCTTGATGGTTACAATAGAGGAATTCAAATTAGAGGAAGCAAATGCTGTAATGTCAGGTATGCTGCTGATGTTGTCCTTATCACTGAGTCTGAGGAATCACTTTGCAAGCCAGTAATGAGAGTGGCTGCGGCTAGTTTGTACTGAGACTATCTGGGAATGTAAAAAAGACAGAGGAGTGTCATAGAGGACTGGAAAGCAAAATTTTACAAAGATAACACAAAAAGAAGATCAAGAAGTCAAGCAAGTAGTGACTCTTTGCAAGGTTTTTGTTGTAGGAATATGAAATTGAACTATGCCCAGAAGATTTTAGCATTAACTATGAAATAAATAAAGTAAGTAAGTCTGGAAAGAAAATTGAGCCATTTTTTATTCCTGATGATGTGTCTAATCTGACAGTAAGCAGTAAATCATGGTTATAACCTTCATTTTCACTTTTATTTTACTCTCCTGATTTACATTGTTACAAAATATGAACAATCTTCTATTCTTTAAGCATCTTGTTTGTTTGTTTGTTTGCTTGAATGTGTTTTATAAAGAAAGTATGTGTGTGGAGTTATTGTATTTTTCCAAAATTTTAGTGAAAACTCAACTGATAGTGCAAACCCATAGCAAATATATTCATACACTTTACAAACAATTATTTTATCTTTATAAGGAAAGCAAGCAGACATTATGCTAGCTGGCAAACTGACAAAATAAACAACTACTACCAACTAATAAACACAGCTGGAGAATTTGCATTCAGTCAAACTCCACTTACAGAATACAGGGTTTACTACCATGAATCTGGGTAATAAAACATCTATTTTAAAGAGAAAATACACTATAGTCTGGTATTCTGACTATTTGAAATAAATTGAAAAGATAGGGTACCAAACATGTTCTGGATAAAAAGTAAGAGAAAGAAGAAAAGCAAACAAAACCAAAAGACGACAAAGGTGCAGACTAAACCAAAGTAAATTAGGAAAGTGTTTGTTACTGGCAGGTAAAGCAGAGTCAGTAATCCTGACTTGATACAAATCCATGAAATGCTGACTTCTGTAGAATCACACCAGCTTACCCTGCCTGCATACCTAGGGATTATGTTAATTGGGGGAAAAAAGAGGACACCTTTACTTATTTTTCAAACTAATAGAATTTAATAACAAATAACTATTAAAAATAATTCTTTTAGAAAGCTACTTGTATATTTTTTACAGCAGAAGACTTTTGTGAAGTTATTGTACTTAGAACAGAACTGTAATGAAAAGTAATCAAGACTGGAACTATAGTTTCTTTTGCCCACATTTTCCCCAATTCTTGCTGAAGTGCAATGCCTATATGAGGTGGCTATATATACTATGAAAATCTCATGAAAATCAAATATTTAGAACTGATAGTTGTAAGAGCCATAAATTCTTGTCTGATAATCTTGAACTACTTCACCATAAGAAAAACAAGCTTCATTTTATAGGAACGGTTCTTTCTGTGAGTCAAAAGTATTATATTTTAAGACACAGGTTTTGTACGCTACTAGTTTATAATCTGCACTAACTGCTTCTCCAAACTGAAGAGAAGAAAAAAAAAAAGACCAGCAAATCAAATTCTAAAAGTCATACTCTACAAATATTCAATACATTACTCATTCTATGGTATTATTCAACATCATTTATGTTTGACACAATGGCAATTAAATACATCATGCAATGTACTAAGTGCCAGTAATAATATTTGATTGTAATTTAAGGGTAATTTGAACAAATAGCATAACTACATGATGCAGCATAATTACAAAATAGGAGAATGAGATGATGTAAAATGAGAACTGACAGAGAACTTCACCTTCCCATGAATTAGCTCT
This sequence comes from Aptenodytes forsteri, assembly GCF_000699145.1. Taxonomy (NCBI): domain Eukaryota; kingdom Metazoa; phylum Chordata; class Aves; order Sphenisciformes; family Spheniscidae; genus Aptenodytes; species Aptenodytes forsteri. The sequence continues at coordinate 5,855,244 of NW_008795885.1, read as the reverse complement.
TTTATGAGTTCAGTTTTCAATTCCCTTATATTTAAATCCTTATTTGCACATCTGCTTCAAATAGGTCCTGGAGGCTGCAGCAAAAACAGTGAAATCAATGAAAATATTGGCACTGATTGTAAAGTGTTTTCTCTCCCACTCCAGTTCAGACGACACACAAATGTTCTCCTAAATATGCCATGCATTTTGATGATATGTATGCACACAATCATGTATTGCCATGTAAAGCTGAAGAAATATGCAAAACCATAGTTCTGCATAGAACTTTAGAAGTTCACTGTAGCCCTTGATCTTACAAAAAGTGTTACCCTTTTGTGTTCCCCTGTGTTTGTTTAAATATTCATGTTAATCTCTTAACAGAAGAGTACCTTTCATTCATGTACATACAGGGTAATTAGATTAATGCATTAGTATACAGTAAGCTTTCATCTTTCTCATCATGTAGGGGGGTTGGACTAGATGACCTTTAGACGTCTCTTCCAACCCAAACTATTCTATGATTCTATGATTCTATGTTTGCAAGTATGTATATATACACGTTTTGTGCATGTACACTTTGTGAATATCAAATATGGGTGTGTGTAAATGTATGCATCTATACATATTTATGTTCATATAGGTAGACTCTAATAAACGAAATATTTGGCCATGCAAGCAATAGTGTTAAAATGGTTCTTATAAGGGACTGTTTCAAAGACATACCAAGTCAGAAAGCTCACTAATGAGGCAAGAATCATCCCTATTTCTAATCAGGTTGTATTCTAGGTTTTTCTTTAATGCAGGGTTATATGAGCTACAATAAGTTGATCTACAACAACCTCCATCATTGTGAACATTTTATCTGTTTCACGCTAATGGCAGGTCATTAATATCAATAGGAGAAGTCCTGAAGCTGTTAGAGTACACATGAACTATCCCATTCACTTTGATGAGACAGACTCAAGATTGCATTTAGGTTGCGGGTAGTTTGTTGTCTCGTTCTTTGGGATTAAATATATGCAATTTATAACATAGCTGAGGAGCAACTGTGGATGCTAAATTCAACTGGTCCCCACACAGAGCTTAAAATAAGCAAACAGGTTACATTTCTAAGTGACCTATAATATATTTAATTACTCAACATGCCATTTGACAAGAGTGGGCAAACCCAATCAAAACCATTTTGTCACTGATAGTGAAGAGATGGAAATATCTAGGTATGTTTCATCTTTTCTTCGGTGTTGAACTTTTCAATTTTCCTCCTTTAGGCTAAATTTGAGAGGCTTTGTGTTGAAAATGTCTCCAAAGGAACCAGTAGTTTTTAATGTAAAATTTCCTCCTCAAGGAATAGGCTCTAATTTTTCATTTTTCTGAGGATAAAAATATTATCTTAACATAGAAGTTCTATCTCTTCTATTGCTGAGGGGAAAAAAAAGAACTTTAATATAACCCAATTGATCAAACAGATTCTTTCTTGCTTTAGGTTATTTCTCATTGATATTCCTTTTGGTTGCTATGAGTTTTTAAAGTAGTGTTTCATACATCTATGTAGCACAAATTATTTAGTTAACTATTACCTTTGATTTGTATTCATTATGTGTTTGTATGACTTTATCATTGCTCAGCATTATTACACCCATAAGGGAATGACTTATATTGCCATCACTACAGAGATAGAAGTATTTCATTTTGAAATCAGTATCTTTTCTGTTCATAATCAGGTGAAGAATGAAAATGTCAGTGTAAATAAGTTGTTCTTATTTATCTAAGCATCTTTTCTCTAGAACACTCTTACAGCAACAAAGTCCAGCTTTGCCTTTTCTTTTAACCAACACAGGTCATTTTCAACCTGTCCTAAAGGCATCTAATACTAATGCTGGAACAAGGAAAATTATAAGCTGCACATTATCAAGCACAGGAGCTTTACATCTTGTTTAAACTACAGAGGCCTCCAAACTCCAAACACTAATAAACACAGTTTTCTTTCAGCCTGCATATTCCCCTTCTTTCTCGCTTTTTGGAATTCATGAAAAGCTGCTTTGCAGCTCACTCTGTAGAAAGCATAAGACTCCTACTAATGGAAAGCAAAAGCCTACCGTTTACATTATCATCTGTTCAGCAGATGTCAGTGAAATGTTTGGTTTAGTTCTTATCATGAAAACATTTTGTTTTATGAATATTAAGTTATTTCTCTCTCTGTTCCTGTACCAAGTGCAAGACGGTATAACCCCTTCTTATAAGCTTTATACTAAGCAGTTCTAAGTATATAAATTAGTACCTTAAGAACCTCACTTTCTAAAAATTAATGTGACTGAAATTCTGCATGTGCAAACTCCACATTTTCTTGTACAAAATCTAGTTGCTAGTAAGGTCTTGCAAATGCTCATGTTAGTTTGAGCACATGGTTTATTCCGCATGTCCCCCAAACACTTCAGAAGAGAGTCCAAACCCTTCAGTGAGCATTTCAAGTGGGGTGTAGGGTGTATTTGGGGCATTGGTATGGTCTACTAAATTGGTAGGAGATGAGGTACTAACACTGCACTTTTTAGTTTTGGTAGGTGACAAGACTTGCTAATGGAGGTTTTGTAGCTTATTAGTAGCTGTAGTGTAGGTGGCTTGTACTTAACTGTTAAAAGAAACAATGAATAAACCTTAACCTGCCTGTCCCACAAAACTTTATTTTCCAGGCCAAGATACACCTCATTAGTTCAACTAGTTTTCAGAGACTATATGTAAAATACTTCGGATATGATGACGACTCCATGTTCCTAATAGTGTTTTACACTGCTGCTATGTGACTTATTACTTTGTTACTGAGACATTTTAAATATAAAGGATCCATTAAAAACAGTAGTCTACTTGATTGAACTTAGGTTTATATGCAGTATATTTACACCAATGTATTACAATATACAATTTTTCCATGTGTGAAAACGTGTATAAAGTAGCTTATTACACAAAGAGGTAAAAAATACTTGGCCTTTAGGGTACAATACATTATCTTTTAAAGCAGTAAGAAAAATGAAGCACACAAAATCAAATCCTATCCAGTAACACATTTCTTTATTCCAAGCTATCTTTATATTTTAAGCTAACATCACAGGACTAAAAAGCTTGAAAAAAGGTAAGCAGAAAAATTAAAAAATATTGTTTCTCTTCAGCAATATTCTTTGGAATTTCAGCATAACAACAAACTGAGAAATCATTGAATAAAACCAAATTACTTGTGTTTCTTCTCATTATATAGCTTTCACTCAAATAGAAAAAATCAAGATTTTCTTTGCCAAAGAGTTAGTAAAGGGTTAGCAAAATGCAAAGGGTTTTTTTTTCTTTTTTTTTTTTTTTCTCTTTCTGAATTATTCATATGGTTGCTGTTGAGAAAAATAATGATTACTGAGCAGGAAGTCCCAGTAATTTTCTTTAAAATGCATCATCATTACAAAAAAGAAAAGATTTTTTCCTTGCATAATACTGGTTTGAGACTAATTTAAGAGTGTACATGCACAATATTTAACAAGAAAATTCTCTCCTCAGAAAAGAAAAACAGAAAACAAGATGTACAACGTTAGTGGAGCACATATTTTCAATATTTGTCCCTGCTACTCAAAATACGTATTCTCCTAGCAAATCCCAAAGGTGGTGAAGGGCCAGATGGCTCTTGGGACTGCTCCAACATGTACGATGGTTAAGAATAATGTTTTCAGTCAAACCAGATCAGGTCTGCGTTGGCACCTGTTCAGTCCCGCAGAAATCAGAGCTGATTCCTGAACTAGCAAGTGAAACCTGTGTTAGCAAACTGCTACTCTTACTCCTTTCATCCTTAGGAGCCCATTTTTCCATTCCTGCCAAGGCTTGGAGCAGGTAGTCCCCTATTTTTCTGCCCAGCCAATTTACTGTCCTAGACTCGGCTGGTACTTGTTTGGCAAGACATCCTTGAAGCAACTGGTGATCAGAGAAAACTAAGTTGGATGACTTTTCCCTACACTTTCCTAGACACTCTTTATCTTTTGCATGTGGACAGAGAAAGCTCACTTCTCCCCTCAAAAAATGTTTTTTGATTAGTCATCGTGTCACTTGGCAAATCACTCTCCTGGTGCTTCAACACCTTCAAGACACAGAACTAGGGGAAGCATACACCAAGAAAATGCCATTAGCTGACTGTCCTCTCCCCCAAGGAGAAGGGAACCTTCAAAAATGGGTTCATGTTCTGTCTTGTAGCTATTTCACAACCCGCTACCACTCTTTTTTTTTTATCTGTTAGACTTTGTCCACACTAGGACAGGTATGTCCAGATAATAGATCTTTAAAACTGGAACAAGATTTTCACCTCTGGTAAGACAGCTAAGTACAAGCTTTGTGAAACTGACATAAAGACCATGTTTAATACCTACTGGAAATATATTTCTGAGAAAAAAAACTGGTGTAACTAATAGGATTTGCATGGATATCTTTAAGGCATATATTTGTACAAAAGGCATCCTTTCGGAGAAAAGGAATGCCTTATGGAGACAGCAGTTTCTCTGATGATCAAAACTGTTCTCTTCTGCAACATTCATGAATCATCTGTGGTATTGTTAGGTCTTTCTTATTGTTATTCTTAATGTTTTCTGTCTTTATTGTTGATTTTGATTTCTTTTAAGGTTTTTCCCTCTTTCTCCATTTCTGTTATTTCAGTTTGGCCATCTCTCTAAATCTACTTTTGATTCTTGTATCTAATAACAAATGAAAAGTTTTTGTTTGATTGGTTTGTTTTGTTCCCACCCACCCCCAGCTTTGAAAAGGACTGATGAGGGTTATTTTTCCCTGTGACCTTAGAGTAGGAAAATAAATATACAGGTGTAACTTCTGTTTTCTAATCATTGATAAAGGTATCTTAATTATGAGACAAGCCTATTGTTTTAAGTGTTGAAACTTTTCCCCAATGCACCTTTCTTTTTTCTAGTTAGTTTTCTAAGATGTTGAGTTGGGCCTTTTTTACTAAGCATAAATACATAAAAATATCACCAGTACAGCCTTTCTCCATTTCCCCATTTCCATTTTCCCATTGTTGTTTATTAATTGCTTATTAAAATGGTCATTTAAAATATTGCTTTATGATAACTCTGATATTTTTAACAAAACAAACATTTGAATACTTATGTAAGAGATTTTTTTTTTTTTAAGCCTGTCTCCTTTTCTTATGACAGAAATCTGTTACTGCATTTTTAATTTCAGATAGATGCTAAAGGTAGTTGTAAAGGCAAAAGGTAATTCTAAACCATCCAGTATAAATCTTTCCATTTTTTCAATTATCTGTTATTCTTCATCAGTTTATACTGTGGCAGCATCCAAGTGGCCCACTGAAGATATACGCTTCAATGTACTAGATGCTGCAGAAACTTAGGAAAATGTTTTTCCTGTCTTAAAGAAGATACATCTAGTCCTGCATGGACAAGCTGAACTCAGCTAAATCAGATGTTCACATGCTTATATGGTCATGATCAGGAGCTAACCTGAAGCAAGAGAATAGAAAGTAAAGTGCTTTTAGCAAAGAGCATGGAATAAGGAAAAAAGATAACAAGATCACAAGGTTAAATTCACAGCTTCACTGTAAGGCCACAAAGGAGTGCTGTCGTCAATTAATCTGAATTTCGCTATACTTCAAGCCACAAGGCTCTCCACGAAATAGTTTGTTTTGAAATAATGCTTATATTCTAAAAACACATGGCACCTTTCCCAAGATGGAGAATCCACCATTTTTGTTCCAGCAGTTAACTACACTCGTTATTGGCTAATTCCACCTTATTTTAACCCAAATTTGTTTACTGTAGAAATGGAGCTATTTAGCTAGGCTTTCATGCATTCTTTATATCAAAATATGTGAGTTCAAAACCTGTTTCATAATTAGCTTGAATTTGTCAGCTTCTATTCACTGGTTCTTGCTGACTGCAAAACTGAAGAGTCCATTTCAAAAAGCAGTTCTTCTCATGAGTACCTGTTCAGAGACTGTGATCAAGTTACCCTTTGATGTCCTCTTTGATAAACTAAGTAAATGGACCTATTGGATTCTTTTATTAGAAGATATGTCTTCCAAACCTTTAATCACGCACACAGCTCTTTTCTGAACCCCCTCAGCATCCTTTCTGATAGCTCCACAACACTTTAAAGCATTTTCATGTAAGTCAAGTCAGCTACCATCACCATTTAGGCATCATTGATTCCTTATAGGAAGCTGATATATTTTGGCTATTGACAAAGCATCCACCATTCACTTTTTAAGCACAGAATCCTTTCACTGTTATTTCTAACTAGTGGAAAGAGGTAAGGAGAAAAAAAAAAAAAAAAAAAAAAGAGACCTTCCTGCCAGTCAGAGAGCATTTTCTTTTAACATTCAGCTTGCAAGCCAACACCACTGCCATAGGAGAGTAGCAGTGAATTGTATTACCTGAAAAAGCAGTTGCTTTGGAATTGTAATACAGAATTAAAAAACATGTTGTTGCTTGAAGCATGTTAATGTTGATTTACTACCCAATAAATACAACAAGCTTCCACTGAGGCTTACAGGCCAATGGAGATAAACAACACAAAGATACTTATGTGATTAGTTGTTTGCCTAATTACAATCTGTGGCTGATTACAGATGTTTAGTGTGACTTTCATGCAGTGGTTTCATTGCCTGTATCTAAACCTCAGAGTCCAAAAAGCTACAATCTAGGTTGCCTGCAGGATTCCACCAGAATGTAAAATATTTTAGCAAAGTCATCACAGACAGTTCTTTCTTACCTCAAATTGCTATGTTATGGTACATAACAATTTTGGAAATCACCTCTGGTTAAAAATTCTGTTGCTGCAAACATATTGATTTAATGTCTGCCAATACGCTGTCATATAGGTAAAACACTGCTTTATATGACAGGTGCACCTACTTTGGGATATTGCATTAAGCTAATACTTCCCACATGCTTTGATTGTGGCTGCCTTGTACCATCCAACTGAACAATACAGCACAGAGAAAGAGCAGTGTTAATATGTTCTGTTTTCCTCACATGTCCAGATTCTAGAGTCTTCTGCAGCACACATTCTGAGAGATAATTCAAACAGGAAAGTTAGTTCTATTCAGATCTTGACCAAAACAGGACAGCACAAGTTTTCTACAGAAAAAGTTGGATCCATCTAAGGTTGGATTAAGCTAACTGCTTCTGAAGTCACTTAAAGGAAGAGCTCTTATTTTGTGATTCAGGACTTGTGTGTACATGGACAAGGAGTTCATTTAGGAGAGAAACTGAAAAAACAGAAAGAATGAGATTAAAGACAGCAGCAAGGAAAGAGGGAACCTCCCCCTCAAAAAAAAAAAAAAAAAATCACAGAACTATGAAGTAGAAAAAAAAAGATCCTGTAAGTATAAGTATCCTTTCCTCCTTCCGTTTTTCTCTCCTTTCTTCCTTCTTGAGTTCTTTTCTTTTCTCTTTGTGTTTCCTTTTGCTAACCCCTCCTTTCCCACTTTTTCATCTCTTCTCCCTTTCTTCCCCTGCCTTTGCTCTCCTCCCTTCCCCCTTTTTACACTTTTTCTCTTTCTTTTTCTTTCTGTCTCTCTCCTGTGTTGTAGATCTGCAGTCAGCCCAAGCAACACAGTTGTCTCTTGCCTAAAATGCAACTGGGAGCCATATCAGCTAGTGCTATTACAGCTGTTAATAACAGTGGGATGACTTAGGCTTTACCTACCTGAGAGACTGTCTCTCTCACCTCCCAGGTCAGGCTGCTGTTTAAGCTGCTGTCAGAACTGCAGCTGGTAGGAGCACTTTGATCAGATAGCCAAGGGACAGACAGAGAAAGAAAAAAATAATTGGTGTAACCTGACAAACCTGAAAATCTGACTCCCATTGCAATGAGAGACAAACGCTAAGTGCTGGTGAGAGGGAGTGAAGATTTTCAGAGCTGAGTGGACCAAGTCTCCTCCCTCCTTACCCAGCTCAGTTCAAAGCAGGACAAAAGCATTTTTGAGCCTTCTTTGCAGAAATATATGGTGATATCCACAGTCTGTCCACAAGAATTATGCTTGAAATATATCAGTTTATAAATAAAACTGTTGCTGGCTGTTTAGTCTTACTTTTGGTTCTGCACAATTCTGCCTTACCTGTGTGTCTGTAGTTAGAGTCCCAGGTCCAGGAAAGCACTTTGGTTTTGCAACTCATTTGCCTTCTCTCAAAATCCTTCAAATGGAATAATTTTAAAAGGCTTCTGTAAACTCATCCTTTCAGCCTTTTATATTCTTCCCAATATTCAGAAAAATATAGAGAAATTAGGAAGATTTCCGCCCTGCTCTCCACCAGAAACATTGCTAAGGTTTTGGATGCACTTAGTTTGCTGGCAAGATCCGTTACCAACAGTTGTTCCATGAGAAACTAGATAGATTAATTAACCAGGTGTAAAACTCCCTCTGGCCTGTAAGGTATCCGTAGGTTTTGTTACTATATGCTCCTTCAAAAAGGAAAATCTTAGCCTGGTGAATACTCCGTGTATATGTGAAAAGTGTTCAGGGTAAGACACTGACAATCTTCTACTCAGAGAAATACTAGTCCTGCAAAGAACATTACAGCACCTTCTTGTGCCGCTAACTGCACTGTCAGTCTTCACTCTAGATGTTTTCCTAATATTAATCCAAATAATTCCATTAATTCAGCTTATTAATATGTTTTCCGATTCACAAATGAGTTCTATCTATGATCATCGATATTCCTTCATTATCTTATAAAACTTTTTTTACTTCCATCTGAACAAGTGTAGGAGCCAAAACTGATGTAAGAGATTAGAGTATGAATACACATATTCCCACTCCTATGGGAATATGTTATTAATAGCATAATTTTAACTATAATGAGAATGTTTTCTTGGATAGTTTTTTCTTCTTCCACAGAGTGATTCATCTGGACCATCAGCTGATGGCTTAATGTTGTGGTTTAACCTCAGTCAGCAACTGAGCACCACACAGCCGCTCGCTCCCTCCCCCCCGGCGGCTCAGGGGCGGGAGGCAGCAGGGGATGG
>NW_008795885.1:5845702-5846026 GCF_000699145.1 Aptenodytes forsteri | reverse complement strand
ATGGGAGGCTGAAAAGTCCTTGACTAGTGTAAGCACTGCTTAGCAACAACTAAAACACCGGTGTGTTATCAACATTGTTCTCATCCTAAATCCAAAACACAGCACTGTACCAGCTACGAGGAAGGAAATTAATTCTATCCCAGCTGAAACCAGGACACTAAATCAAATCAGTACCTCAACTTTATTGTCCAACACCAAGAATGCAGAGAATATGGCTTGTTTGCACAGCTATGGAACAGATCATAGAATCATAGGATCATAGAGTCATAGAATCATTAAGGTTGGAAGAGACCTCTAAGATCATCGAGTCCAACCATCGACCCA
>NW_008795885.1:5838265-5842702 GCF_000699145.1 Aptenodytes forsteri | reverse complement strand
GGCTCATCTCTAGTGAGCCTGGTTTTATCCCCTTCCCCCTTCGAACCTAGTTTAAAGCCCTCTCAATGAGTCCTGTGAATTCATGAGCAATGATCCTTTTCCCCCTGTGAGACAGTTGGACTCCATCTGTTGCCAGCAGGTCCAGTGCCGTGTAAACCTCCCCATGATCAGAAAAGCCAAAATTCTTCCGATGGCACTAGCCCCTGAGCTATGTGTTGATCAGGTGTGTTTTCCTGTTCCTTTCAGTATCCTTCCCTGCCACTGTAGGGATAGAGGAAAACACTACCTGTGCTCCTGATCCTTCAACCAGTCGCCCCAGTGCCCTGAAGTCCCTTTTGATCACTGCAGGACTTCTCTCTGCAAGCTCATCACTGCCAGCCTGTATAACCAACCGTGGGTAGTAGTCGGAAGGCCGTACCAGACCAGGGAGTTTCCTAGTAATGTCTCTGACCCAGGCCCCAGGGAGGCAGCAGACTTCCCTGTGGGACGGGTCCGGTCAATATATAGGGCCCTTGATGTCAAACACACAGATGTTGTGTTTGACCCTGAAAGCACATGGTAAGTCGTGCACATAGCATATAGGGCCCTTGATGTCAAACACACAGATGTTGTGTTTGACCCTGAAAGCACATGGTAAGTCTCGTGCACATTGTTAGGCTGGACTTACTGTGCATCTGCAGGTCAGCCAGGCCAATGTTCTCAATCCGAAATCACAGTGACTGGACAAATCTGACAATTACTTGACAGTGTTACTGACTTTAACAGAACCTGAATTTCAGCCACTTCATTTAGACATTAAAAATAAGAAAAGGTAGAATACTGAGCAAAGTTTATAACTTACTTGTGCTAGTGGTAGTCCTAGGGACAGCAACCAAAAGGCCGAATAATGTTTGCCAGTTATGGACCTCTGGGACCCACACTTTACTCCTTTTGTGATCTGAGAGAGACAACTAAGATAAACAAGCTTTTATATCATGTAAGGTAATACACATGTATGAAATTTTTAGGGGATTTGCAATACAATGCAAAATGCCTTAGGAGTCCAGAAATCAAAATAGTAGAAAGCTACAGATGCAGATATACCCTATATATAACAGCCATCTGTAAATTCTGTCACAACAACCCATCCTGTCTGAATCCCTTAGTCACTATGACGTAAATAAACTATAGCCATCCTAATGGGTATACAAAACCATTCAATCTACTTTTTTAGATAATAAGGGTGATCATTGATACTTGACTAAGACATTAAGACATTAGTTAAGTATCGATCACCCTTATTACCTAAAAAAGTAGATAATACTTTTGTCTTAGTCTAATAATGTCTTAGTTAAGTAAGAAAAAATACACCTTATAAAGAAACTTCCCAGATCTGTTTATATTCTTGGAACTCCTTTCTTTCCTTTTTTACATTTTGCACACATATACACACACACACCAAAATATTTTGCTCCCAGGTTGAGACCTCTTCTGCTAGTTTAGCCTAGAGTAAATGCTTATTGCTAAGTTATGAAGCACTGGAAATAGGCATTTATAATGAAAATGTCAGTGACACTATAATAACTTCCAAATCATGTTTCTACAAAACATGCTGTAGTTGTTGTGCTTGGAGCAATTCTGTTCTGTTTCCTTTGCTCCTTAGGTTCTTAGACTGTCTGTTCTTTTAGGCTGACAAAATCTGCTGAAACACCCTAAATCTTTATGTCTTCCTGTTCACAGGTCATAATCAGTGTTCTATGGTAATATGATATATAAAATGTGAAAAATATTTTTCTTCCCTCTTATTTCTAGAAGAAATGTGAAGAAACATGTTCTAGAGAAATTACTGTCAAATTACACATCATTTCTTTGTGTATTAGTCATTGCATTGCTATTAGCTCCTAAATTAAAATAAAATTACTTCTTTCTGTTTATTAACAGATATATTTTTTCTCAATGCCAGTAACCCCACCTATGAAATCACTTATACAAATGCTCAAAAATACTCCAAAGCAGAGCTTTTTTTCTTGTTTTGCCTAATTCAGAGAGCTATGTCTCTGACTTTTTCCCTTTGAGCTTGCTGTTGCTAGGTCCCTTCTTTGGGCTGTCTGAGTTCACCATGAATGTTAATAGCAACAGAACTTGGTGTTACACCCTGCTGCTCAGCCAGTTTGAAAGTTGCTAGGTACCATGCTGCTCTCTTTCAACCCCTTAGGGAAGTTTACAGCTAGTTAGTCCTGAAAACATTATTCCACTCCCTGGGAACGAAATTATTTTCTAATCTTTTTTTTTTGGTTGCAGTTTGCTTATTGCCTCTGATATGGTGTCAGTGCTGAGGTTACAATGATTGGCTTTAAAACCCCATGATGTTTCCTCAAGGTTGTAAGGTTTTATGCTAGCTTTCCTGAGGGTCTGGCTGTATTCTAAGATTGGGAAGCAATTTTCCTTGATACAGTTGATACAAGCAACTGCCCCTCATGAGTTATAAGGAGTAAAACCATTCAAAATTTGATGATGGAGGTGCATCAGTACAGTAACTTTTCATAAGGTTTAGGGTTTTTTGTTATGTTATGGTCAAATGAAAATTATTGTTTCAGTCCTGAACAAGAGCTAAGTGAATCAGGCTTGGTTGTGGCACACAAAAGGGTTTTTAGTAGATTAAAACAAGAAAACAGAGTAGAATGAGAGAAGTTTGGTGGGAATCTGACTGCAGATGCATGGATGCACAGAATGAGCTTGTGAGGACACGCCCGGCAATAGACTTGGTTCTTCTGAACGGCTAAAAGAGCACTCCATTGGCTGTTGATCTGCTATGACGTATCATGGGGATCATATCGGTTAATTGGTACTATCAATACAGTTTTCTTAATTGCTTAGTAAAACTGTAGATCAGATCTTAACAGGTGTGGCAGGCTAAGAAAAGGGAAGTGTGTTGCTCCACTAGAAGTAGCATGTCTTAAGCTCTTTGACCTAATTGTCAAGCATGCAAGGATGACTCCACTGTAAAGTTACTAGTCCAGCAATGAGTAATGGGATTCCCCCTAATGCAGAATCAGCATCAAATAAATGGCAAGACCTTTAGGGCTTCTTTCTCAACATAAGTTTCCCCCACCTGCTCTAACTTGCAGTGTTGGGCAGTAGAAAAAGCAGAGCTAATTTTCCAGTATATTGTCTCTATATAGATATTAGAGATCATGGATAATCCAACTTCCACTACTAACAGATAAGGCATTTTCCTGGAATACCAAGACAGAAGGTAGTAACACTAATCATAAAATTTCTGTCATAAATTCTTTTCTTCTTATCAAATAAACTTATCTTCATCAAACAAAATTAAAATGGAAAAGAAAAAGGAGTAATTTTTCAAACGATTGATTCCAATCTTAAACATAAAATAACATCTTCACAAGTATATAAATTAGCTACTCTCGTAACCCTCTATGATTAGTTTTCAGCCTTCAAACATAAACTAGTTTTTCAGGTCTTTGTTCTTTGAAGTGTACATTCCACACAGTTTTTGTACTTATTAATAGGACCAGGCTTTTATAAGTTATTGCTTACATGAAATGCCAGTAAATCAGTACAGTTTACTTGCTGTGAAACAAAACCATTCTTCTAACTATGCTAAGGGGTCAGTAAACTTAGAAAGGAGCTCATAATGTCAAAAAAACACATTAAAAACCCCAAAGACAAAGAAAAGCTGTGCTGTAGAACCTTATTCTTCAATACTGAATTCTAAATGAGAGTATGCATGGTTTTTTAGTAACTGATCAATACCTGAGAGCAATATACGTACCCAGATCTGAAAATATTCATTATATTACTCCCACTAACAATACTGTCAATTCTATTGAAGATAGAATTGGAATTACCCATTGCTGTTACCAAGCTCAGTGGAAATATTCAAAGAATGGAATTTCCATCCTAATATTTCAACATTTGTTTTCAACTCAAATGAGTATTAAAAAGTATTATACTAAAAATGTTCATGAAACAAAGAAGTTCAGAAAAAAATTATTTTGTAAAATGTCAAGATGAGTTCTTTTGACATTTTCAACTCATATGAAAAGTTTTCCTTTGAAAAGTCAGAACATTTTACATTACTGATTAATACAAAGATAAACTTTGGTGTACTACTGAGATATGAAATCCATCTATGGATCCACTGAACAGATATTATGTTTGCAATACTGTCTGTATGTTGTAAAACATGTCTCAACTACTTTATATTCATAGGGAGAGCCAAGAAAGCAAACAAATCTGATACTACCACTATATTCCTTATGGAAAAAAAAAATCACATTTTCTTTTTATTAGTATTTTACTTCTATTCAGTAAAAGTATTCCACTAGTGTCAAGGAAGGGACAAACAGTATCTTATGCTTACTGTATCTGATTGCCCCCTTCCCTTCCCTTCCCTTCCCTTCCCTTCCCTTCCCTCTTCTCTCTTATCTTCTT
>NW_008795885.1:5837052-5838228 GCF_000699145.1 Aptenodytes forsteri | reverse complement strand
CTTCCCTTCCCTTCCCTTCCCTTCCCTCCCCTTCTCTTCCCTTCCCTTCCCTTCCCTTCCCTTCCTTTTTTTTTCATGTAATGTTCTCTCCCATAGAAATGTAAAAGATTTTATGTAAACAACTACCCGTAGTTATGTGGATACTTAAAAACCTATGCCAGTTCATATAGAGTATAAGGTAAGTATAAAATGGGTTGGCATTTCTATATTTTATTCAGTAAATAGGAAAAGCATGACAGTCCTAACCTGGGAGATCAAAACAAGTTATTTTGATTCACTTGACGCCTTTTATTTGGAAAGATTGATGAAGCCACACCTAGCAGAGCTATTATAACCAGATGAGGCTATCCCATGCTATTATTCTGTCTGGCTGATTAGAGGTAACAAGTATTATGAAAGTGAGTACCTTAGAGATGAAGACTTGGTGATTTGACCACTTAACTTTAAGAACACTGCTCCATTCCAGACAATAGTAATTATATCTCTTCCGCTGAACTCAGCAGGGTTAGAATTGTAAATCTCAGTCTATTCCTATCTCTTAAGTAACATGGACTGTGTTTTGCAATTTAAGAGAGAGCTTCACATCTCAGGTCTTTTTAGCTTGGTATGAAAATTATTTGGCAGTTCATGGTCTTTTCACCCAGCTACACTGTCACAATAGTGTTAGCGATATCGTAGTCTCTAAGGCTCATATGGCATACACCAGGAATGTGAAACCTCTTCGTGCCCCTTCATCATGGCTGACGTTCTTCCCTCTCCCCCACACAGCTTGTCCCTCTGCTGTGTTGTGAGTACACCAAGATTTAGAGCACCTAGATTAGCATTAATCTTGAACTTGGATTTTTTGCCTTAGTCATACACCTATCAGACTGTCAGTGCAGCCTGTTTGATGGGTTGTACAGACAAGATGAGATAGCCTTTTGCCACTTTCAAGAAGAAAAATTTTGAAACTGACTGATGAAATTTAGATGGGATTTTGTTCTGAGTCCCCTCTAAAGCCCCCATGGCATGGCTGGAAAATCATAGAATCATAGAATCATAGAATGGTTTGGGTTGGAAGGGACCTCTAAAGGTCATCCAGCCCAATCCCCCTACCATGGGCAGGGACATCTTCAACTAGATCAGGTTGCTCAGAGCCCCATCCAACCTGACCTTGAATGTTTCCAGGGATGGGGC
>NW_008795885.1:5798201-5836218 GCF_000699145.1 Aptenodytes forsteri | reverse complement strand
TCCAGTTTAGAGAGAGGGATGTTGTGGGGGACCGTGTCAAAGGCCTTACAGAGGTCCAGACAGACGACATCTTTAGCCCTTCCCATGTCCACTGACGTAGTCACTCCATCATAGAAGGACACTAGGTTAGTCAGGCAGGACTTGCCCTTGGTGAAGCCATGCTGGCTGTCTTGAATCACCTCCCTGTCCTCCATGTGCCTTACCATAGCTTCCAGGAGGATCTGTTCCATGATCTTCCCAGGCACAGACGTGAGACTGACTGGCCTGTAGTTCCCCGGGTCTTCCTTTTTTCCCTTTTTAAAAAAGGGGGTTATGTTTCCCCTTTTCCAGTCAGTGGGAACTTCTCTGGACTGCCATGGCTTCTCAAATATGATGGATAGTGGCTTAGCAACTTAATGGTATGATGTAATATGAATTTCTAAAATATGTGCACCCGTTTGTGTTAGGGAGCATCATCAAAGGCTCATTGTTCCCTCCCCAGTCAGGTGAAGGACTCACATGAATGAGTTTTCCTCTTTTCCTCCCGCATTAGTCAGTTCCTTTCCTTTAAAATGTACTATTTTTTTACAGTGGGTATGAAGGAAGAAGGAAGGAAAAAAGAGAAGTAAATGAAGCTGTCTTGGACAGGAGATACTAGTACATGCTAAAGGAAATGTTGCAAAAGGCAGTAAAGAAAACATATTACTTCAAAACATTGACATTCTTTAAGAAAAAAAGTATTTATTTAATAGGCAGAAATGTTCCTAATTTTCAGTTATGTTGTGACTACTCAAAGCATGTCCTGGAAAGCAGAAATACATCACAGATATTTCAGTTTTATCAAATACATTGTTTTCTGCCAAAAAAAGTTTTGGCAACTGCTTCGGCCTCCACAGCCATTATCCTGTTAGTATTGCAATGACTCTTCTTACACCTGGTTTGCTACATAGGACCAAAAAGAGACTCCTATTATCTCTACAGGCACAAAATTATGTTCCTCAGCTGGTATATATAACTGAGAGTGCTGAATTCAGGGAAGTTCTGCTAATCTATGTCATTGTCCTGGTTTCGGCAGGGATAGAGTTAATTTCCTTCCTAGTAGCTGGTACAGTGTTTTGGATTTAGGATGAGAACAATGTTGATAACACACCGATGTTTTAGTTGTTGCTAGGTAATGCTTACACTAGCCAAGTAAACTGGGGAAAGCTGGCCGGGGGGGCCGCTGCTCGGGGACTGGCTGGGCATTGGTCGGCGGGTGGTGAGCAATTGCACTGTGCATCACTTGCTTTGTGTATTATTATTATTATCATATTATTATTATTATTATCATTTTATTTCAATTATTCAACTGTTTTTATCTCAACCCACGAGTTTTTCTCACTTGTGCTCTTCCAATTCTCTCCCCCATCCCACCGGGTGGGGGGGAATGAGCGAGCAGCTGCGTGGTGCTCAGTTGCTGACTGAGGTTAAACCACGACAGTCATCTAAGAACCTGTCCCAATCTAGCAAGAATAAAACTTAAATTAATTTTTGCTGTCACGGAAATCATACTTTATTAACCAAAATACTTTACTACAACTCACGTGCTTTAGCTAGATGTGTTTAATAAAGACCACACTGGATCATTATACTCATGTAATCATTATAAACTTGTTGGATCACCCTCAACATCCAAAGATTCTAGCATGAAATGTGTGGTTGAATTACAGCATATAATTAAGGAAGACATTTACTTATGATTTAAACCTCTGTCTGTCAGAGTGTTCATCTGTTGTCTGTTCCAACAGACTAATTGCTCTTTAATTTTTAACTGATTTCAATTTCTGGTCATAGGAGCTTATTATATACCTTTACCTACTAAGTTATAACTCTCATATCACATGTCATCTCTTCAGCCATTAAGGTTATGGCAAAAAAAGTAATGATGGGCAGGTTTTTTTTTTTCTTTTTTTCCCCTAAGATAATATTAGAGAGTCAAGAAAAAAAGCATGTTAGATTTTCTAACATAAAAGAAGTCATGATAAATAAGGGATTGTATTGTTCAGGATTATCAGTTCAAACTGAGTGTCTAATACAATAAAGAGGCATCTTAACGTAAGTATTTGTTAATTTATGTTAGGAATAATGAAAAACACCCTGTGTAGTTAACATTATTTCTGGTTTAGCTCTTAGGTAAGCTGATCAGGGGAAAAAAGTAACTACATATTTTGGATTTACAGGGAATTTCAGATTTAAAATACTTTGACTTTCAAAACCATTAGAAGATGACTTCACCTTGTTACCATTTTTAGAATATTAAAACTGTCTGATTTCTATGGACCTGAAAGGCCAACGTTGACTGTCTTCGAAAATACCTCCAAAAGCATAAGTCACCTTTTTCATAGTTTGCTATCCGTTTCATATATGAAAGGTGAACATTTCATGGGAAGGTTTGAAGATTTGTAATGAATCAAAAATATCACAGCTGTACACAAAGAAAAAAATCTGATCACTGTTGTTTTTCAACTTACTGTAGCCCTTGAAGAATGAGGGCAGTTAGCTGTGCTACAGTCGTTTTAGCCTCTTTTTGTTTATAGATGATCTTACTTTTTCCTCTTAAACTCCTATAACTGGTGAAGGCATTTATAGTCTTTTTACATTCAGGAGAGAAAGTAATGTTATTTAATATTGCTTCCAGGCCCTAGAAGGAGATACTTTCTACTACTAAACCAAAATATTTTAAATTATTCTATTATTTTATTGTATCAATCTTTACTGAGCTGGCTTTTCTCCAGCAAAAGAATTTGTATCAGACCTGGAAGTTTCTATTCTGTGATTAATGTCATATCAAACTCTTCAAAACTAAAGACACGCATTGACAGATAATTAAAATTTTGTAGTAACATTAAAACTCTTAAAAATCTTTCTTTTTTTCTTTTTTTTCCACATCATGTGCAAGTTCAATAAGTTTTAATTCTGAAAAGTCATTTTTCCTAGTAAACTTTTTTGTACTAGTGTTATGCCCCATGTGTTTTTAAACAGACCAATAGTAAGCCATGATTAATTGCAATAACTCTAGTAAACTATTTGTCTAGATGACATCATCACACTAAACCTTCAGCTTCTTGCACGGATTTAAGAAGTGAAGCCTGTTTCACAGAAGATAGAAGAAACACATGGTGCAATTTATTAGTCTTGTGAGGCAGCCTGAAAATCCCAGGGACTTCTGTGGTTGCTTTTTTTCCTATTACATCCACAACATTATAGAAACCATACCTAGTATAGTAGAGAGATGAGGAAGATGTGGATTTTCCTTGCATGCAGAAGGTATATTATGCAGTTAGACCTTGGTGCCACACTGAGAGGAAAACTCAGACAATAAATGCCACAAAGCATGTGAGCAGCAGGGAGGCATGAGTACAGTCTTAATAAAGTGCTCCAAAGTGAAAATCAAAGTAAGCAGATAAAAGCAGACATTGGTCTGGGCTTTTTAATCAGGCGCCTGGAGCAAAGCTGAGGCAGGAATGATAAATCTGTGGCTATGTTATGGCACAGAGGGAGCACTGCAGTCGATCAGGTCAATGTTTATGTTAACTGTGGTGGAAATCATTGAACATTCACCTTTCACCCTTGCAAATGAATCAGCACCTTAGAAACTGTTGTTAATTTATGAAATAGCATGCAATCTCACTAACTATGTAGATAGAAACAGAAAGGTAGGCAATTTGAAACAATCCCTGGTTTAGATGGGGTGTTGATATAGTGAAATGCATAATGTGAATGTGAGTTGGCATTTTGAAACATCCATTTGCAACAAAGTAACAGGCAATTAGGAGGAAAACACACAAATTTGGGCTGATGCTACATAGCTTTACTGATACTTAAAGCACTTAGATAAACGGCTGTGTTTCGAAGAGCTGAGCTCCTGGTTCTTGCCACTGAACTACAGGTTGTCAAACCTGCAGTTTCTGGTCTCTAAATAAGTTTTCATGAGGAAATAATACGGCAAACAGAAAACATTTATTTTCAAATCGTCTTCAACACACAACAGCAATTTTTTTCCTAAGAGTCACACCAAGTGCTCAAACAGTAACCTAAAAGATGGAGGCATACAAATGACTGTCAGAAGAGGGGTTTTCAAATGTCTCCTCTGTGTGAGCTCAGACCTTGCTCAGGTTCCCAAATATGTAGATCATACACTGGCAGAGGCTAACTACAGAAGCTGCTATTCACCCCAGTTATGAATTGTGAAAAGCATTAAAAGAGTGACCCGCAGGGTCCCCATTAGCCATTAGCCACACTCACTAGCACTCTGGGAGTGCTCTCTGCTGGGTCCTTCCAGAAGACCCCTGGGGACATAACTTCAATCAGTCACCCAGCTACCTCAAGGACTTTCTTATTGCCACAAGACAAACAAACTTCCCCAAGGACAGAAACAAGCAGTTTCAAATTATGTCAGCCCTCTTTGGAAATAACTTGCTTCCCCACAGAGCTGGGGAAGAGCACACTCTTCACAGCACTCTGTCCCTAAGGTAAGCAACATCACCTTCAGACACAGGGAAACACAATTATTCTGCTAATGTTTGTGGGTGGCATTGCAGTAATATTTTGAGTTGTTTTGCTGGCTTTCCTCAGATTTTGTCCAATTCCTACATCTAAAGCCAGTCAGCTCTTGACAGTTTCCAAATTGCAAATGTTGATTTTCACAGCTGCTGCATTGTTTGCTCTCAACTGTGAAGATTTCCAGATTTCCTCAGAAAGAGCACTTAAATTCCCTGCTGCATGCCTTTTTAAAGGCCACCTATCCACAGTGTTTAGACAATAGTCACTACATACTATGATCTAGTACCACGCCTGTGACTAACATAAATAGCATTGATGTCAAGCAGGAGGCAAAGAATAGAGGTGGATTTAAGTTTATGTTGAGGGAATTTTCTAAATTGGAAAGAAAAGTCTGCAAAATTTTTCCATGCATTAACTTTCCTGCATCATCCTCCCCTCAATGTTACAAACATAACATTAGTATACAAGCTTACAAGACCAACACAATTAATGCCAACAGAAATACCTGAGTATGGTTGAAGCTGATACACAGGTTGCTTTGACTCATTTGGATACTTGTTATTTTTTATCTCCTACTTGAATTAAGGTTACACTCATTAATCAAAATCTGATCGTGTTGAAAAACATAGAAACTGAAGGAGTGAAGAATCACAACCACTTTGGCTACATAAAGAAAGCCTATACCAAATTCAATAGGGAGATATATACTTTGTAAAAAGTTTTTTGATAAACTTAAGTTTTCAGGAAAAGAATTAGAGGACAAAACACCTCCATTATTTTCAGGGATAAGTACAATGAAACGTAGAACAAAGCACTGAAACTATTTTGAAAAAACCTATTGAGTACATAGAAATAAGTTTTAACTCAATGAAGAGGTCATTGTGTAAATTACAAATAGTGTGATCCTGCCAGAAGCAACATAATGATCCACAGGTTATTAAAGACAAGAAATGCCATGTCCTCATTTTGCAGATGCAGTCTGACATGCTGCAATGATTTATACTCTTAAGACCAAGGGTATGATAACTGCAACAACCTCCGTACAAATTTCCATCAGCGTGAGTGGATAAACGTTGTCACAGGTTATCGAATTCACCTTTCTAAGTCCTGCACTTACAAAGGGGCTAAATGCAACATCTATCAGAAAGAAGACTTAGAGGGGAGAATAGCCTCAAATGAGAAAAGACATTCTGATTAACGTCCTCAGTTGTTACACGGGTTCTTTTTCATAATCATCGGATGATTGTTGGAGAAATGATGCTGCACTGGATGGACCAGAGGTTTAATTTATTATGATTTTTGTAGGAAAACCAAACCAAACTAAACTAAACCAAACCAAACTAAACCAGCCATACCACACAAAACCAAAACACACACACCCCCATCCACCCCAATTTACTGTTATTCTCTTTCTGAAGTATGACTGCAGACTTTACATTTACCTTTCTTTTGCATTCCTTGGAATGATTAGGAGGCCCACAAAACAGATGCAGCTGATAAATGAAGAAGCCCTTTATGCTTCAGCCAGTGCCAACAATGAGGCAGATGCTGACAGTCAGACGAACCAACTCCTGCTGCACTCCAAAGACACCTTGTCAGGTGCTAGTGTCTGACAATCACATGATGTAGTACCGTTTTGTGTCAGCAATATTACAATAGAAATTCCTTACAATGTCAGTTGCAGGAAGAATTGCAGGATTACAAACATAGAATTCACCATGTGAGTGTTGAACAGATAAAGCACAGAGAAGATGCCTAGGTCACCTAGGCTGGTATTGGCATCTGCACGTTTGTTGCAGTCTCAAGGAACTTCATTTACTCATGGTTTTGAAATGAAGCATGTATTTAATTCCTTTTTATTTTCCTCCTTTTGATAATTGTCTTCTTTCCCATCTCGATTTTCTTTTTCTTAGAAATTTCATGAAAATAAACACCTAATATTAATACAGCAAATAAGTTATTAATTTAAAATATACAGCAGTCAGGAAATTAAAATGTTAATATTTCCATGCAAAGACTAATTCTGATGTATCACATATACTGTACAATCTGCATGAAAGCATTTCTTAGTATGGCCAGTAATCTATAATACCACAAACCGTCAGCGTAGCGTGATCATGTTAATGTTGCTATGGGAATTTTAACACTGTAATTTCTTGACACATATGTATTTGATTTCTCACACAAAAATCACAGTAGATGGGATTCTTAACTGCTATAAAATGATATAATTGGACTAAAATTATTGGACCTACCTTGATCCACATGAACTGAAGCTGTACTTCAATGTAATTGGTAACTGCTCTGTCTTTCCTTATGCACCAAAGCACCTCTGGACAATGAGTACTCCTTTTGTATTGTTGGAGCACGCACATACAAAACCCGATCTCGCTATTTCATTAAAAAGTGAAAAAACTAATAGACTATTGTCCAAGGTAGGACAATCTTAATAGTGTTCATGGCACTTAGTTTCACTCCATGAATGAAATTATAAAATATGGATTCTGAGCCTAAAACTGTGTGGGAGACCTAATATCTGTCTTTGCAATTAAGCAGATTAAAATTGTGACTCTCAAAAAAGTTTTTAAAATGTCACCACTCAGTATTGGTATTGTGGAGAAAAGAAAAGCCTCTGCAGGATATAAGCAGTGAAAATGAGATTCCTGTGGTGAACCAATCTCAGGATAATGCAAGGTTTGGCTGGATCTGGAGATCTGAGATAATCCACATTGAATTAGGAGTTTAGCCTCCAATTCTGCATATTCGAATTTTCCAGCTGAGGTGGCTTGATCTTTGACGCTGGGCAACCACAGCATTTTCTCCATTAAGTTTTTTTAGATCAAAAAAGAATTCACACCATATAAAAAAGAAATTGGAAAGAGGTCTTTGTGAAGGAATTAATATCCTGTGGCACATCAGTCCATCTTTACTAACTTTTCTCAATACATATAGATGAGTAAATTTTTGTTCAGAGGAAACAGGAGTTTATAAAGTTCAGAACAGTGTCATACTTCAGTTATCCAGAAGGCAAATGTAGTACAGACCATGATCTCTTCAGTATCTTCTTCCACTCAAACAAGGCCAGACCTCATTCTTCCTCCTGCTTCTCATATCGTGATGAAATAAATTGCTATGAAGTATGTTATTTAGTGCCTCCAGTGGTACTATACTTTTGTGAACTGATTACTAGTTGAGTGGTAATCAGCTAGTCCATTCATTAATTTGATACATGGTCAGCTGAGAAAAAGTTCATCTCTTACAGTGTTTTAGCACACAATCCCTTCTTGGATTTGTTTTAAGTAAAGTGGATTCCTGTTTTGAACATGTTCAAGAAATAATGTAACCATTATAACAATATAACAGTACAAGAAAGTCATCACGCTATTAGAGTGTGTCCAGAGGAAGGCGACCAAGATGGTGAAAGAGGGCAAGACTTAGGAGGAGCAGCTGAGGTCACTTGGCTTGTTCAGCTTGGAGAAGAGAAGGCTTCTGGGTGGCCTTATCGCAGTCTACAACTTCCTCAAGTTGTAGAGAGGGCAGCGGAGAAGGAGGTGCTGATCTCCTCTCTCCTCTCTCTGGTGACCAGTGACAGGACACGAGGAAATGGAATGAAGCTGTATCAGGGGAAGTTCAGACTGGACATTAAGAAAAGGTTCTTCACTGAGAGGGTGGTCGGTCACTGGAACAGGCTCCCCAGGGAAGTGGTTAAGGCACCAGGCTTGTCAGAGTTCAAGGAGTGTCTGGACGACTCTCTTAGTCATGTGGTTTCTTTTTAGGCAGTCCTGTGAGGAGCAGGGAGTTGGACGCGATGATCCTTATGGGTCCCTGCCAACTTGAGATATTCTATGATCCTATGATTCTATGAAATATTGTAACTACAATAAAGCTGACTCAAGATCTTCTTGACTACCTGTGAGCAAGTTATAAGGACAATATTTGCCTAAAAAAAAAAGGAAGATTAATTTTAAATCTGTGTTCAAAAAGCTTTAAAGAGGAATAAAGCAAAGACATCACTCAGGCATCATAAGTATAAAAATGGTATAGTCTGAAGAGGAGAAATTATTTAGAACTCACTCAGACAACCTGCTTAGCTTTCAGTCCTTGTCAAGGACTCAATCCTTTGCTCCAAAAAAAAGACCCCTTAACAGATCAGGTCTTCTAAAGGTGCTTATTCATAATCAGGCAATAGCCACAGGGAAGAAACAACACCCTCCCTTGTTCAGGGGAAAGGATGAGTTAAATGAATTCATGAAATCCAGACTGAAAATGAACTGGAACATCAAACACCAACTTTGGGCTGAATTATTTGGTATTTATTAGTACACATGCTGCTAGCTACATAATGACTTCTTATAATTATACTTATTAATGGAAGCAAAGCTGAGGAAGCTTTCTCTTTGGAAAATATTTGTGCACATCTGCACTCATATAGCCACAGATCATACCATAAATTTTATTTGCTTTTTCCTTTCTTGGCAGCCAAGATTGGTATGAAAGCATCTTGCTTGCATGTGCTAGAAAAGCTTTTATTCTATCTATTAAACTTTAGATTTATTACTCCATGGCTAAATATACTCATTACATCTTTTTACCATATAGTGGATTAACAATTCTTGCTTACCATATGCAATACACCAAACAAACAAAAATCCCAAAATACTTTTTTTTGTTTGAGGGAAGAATGCGCAAATTGGAAGAATTTTCAATATTTATTTAGAAGAACAAATCATTAATACTGATTCTTTTTTATCAATTTTAGTTTGCATTTATTTTAGGGGAAATTTAACTCTTAGTATTAAAATTATATTAAAATAATGCATTATTCCTTTAAAATCTTCAGCAGAAACCAGTTTTAATGGCTCATGCAAGGTAACAGTTTAAGGAATTCAGAAGTACTTAAGGGAGAATATTCTATTCTAATTACCCATTATGAGGGTAAATAGGGCTGCAATTTTATCCCTTTAAAAATAATGCCAAATTTAGCAACTCTTTGCAAAAAGTTTAGTAATTTTATCCATAAATAGGGGTGGAAATAACACTAGCTGACACGCACACAAACACACTCACACACATCTCCTGTATTAGAAGACTCCATGTCCTCTCTTGTTTCACTGAGTGTTCATAGCTCCTTTCACCAGGAGAGGATTTCTTTCTAATGCTCTGAGTGTTCAGTGATAACCTTCAATTAAACCAAAAGTAATGTGTTTTTTTTTTCTTATTTCCTGACTGAAAGTGTTGTTTGATCACTGACCCCAGCATTTCAGTATGCATTGTGATATATGTATCAGGCAGTATATGGTTTTTCCTCTTTCATGTATTTTAAGGTCAGAAAGAACCCCTACAGCTAGCTGTTTTGTCCCCAGTGTATCTCAATCTCATCTAGTAAACTCTCTGTAATACCCAGCCTGAGCTATAGCACAACTAGTCTTGATTTAAGACTATCCATAATGTTTCCATAAGAGCTTTAGCAGTTAATAGCCGTGGCTGTTTATAATCTGCACCTTATTTCTTCACTGTATCTGCCTCAGTGCTTTGTGGTAATATTTCTACTGGATGTACCATGATTACTTGCAAGAATACAGTATAAACTCATAAAGTAAGTTTTCATCAATAAGCTAAATGTTCCAGAAATATGGAGGATCTGACCACAGACCTATAATAAGAATGAGTTTTGTTTCATCCTACTAGAGATTCAATACTTTGTGATATATAAATAGTATGATTTACTCCTGAGATATGTACTGTGGATTTTCCTTTGCATACGGGATGAATTTTCTAAGAATGTACTAATAAATCTTCTAGTTTCTGGATCTTTAGGAAATAAGGGACTTTCTCATCTTCTTCCTGATGTTCCAAGCAAAGAAATAACATGGAAATCATAACATGCATAAAGTTAAAACTAATTGAAATTGTTCGTTTGTGTGTTTGTTTTCTTTAAGAAATAAGTTTGTAGCGAGGGCATGATTATGTTTATTTACTTTTACTGTTGAATTTCCTTGCATTAAATTATGATGGTTATCAAAGTTCTTTCCATAACCTGGCACTGTGGTGGCACTCAGAAAAGACCACATACTCCCCTGTGGGACATACAGATGTTGAGACTCAGGAACAGAATTCCCACCCTCTGGTGACATTTTATCATCAAAAGAATCAGTAACACTAAACAATACATTCAAAGAAAGAGCAGATCCAGAGTATTGTTAGCAACAGACTGAAAACACTTCACGGTTATTTTAATTATCCCAAAGGAAAGCTTTAATGTTAACGAGTAATATTTAAGATACCTTTTCCTCCCATCCCCAAGTCAGGCAAAAATATGGTAGCACCCAAACAACCTTGTGTAAAATAGGGAATCCTATTTTTAACAAAAGGATGGAAGTGAAATATACACAAATATGAATTTTTGAAGCCATTTTAATCTCATCTGAAATTATAAACAGTAAAAATCATGACTGCATGTGTATTGCAAAACATGACCACAGGTCTGAGTAATAGTAGTCTGTAAATTCTAAATGTGTAAGCTCTTCTATGAGAAGTCTACATTTGTAAAAAAGAGTTTAAAATTTCCCTTGATAAACTTAATATTAATAATAAGTTTAATATTATTATTACTTTTAAATTTCTGATACACATGCTACATTTTAATTCAAGTCTAGCATATTTCCAGCTAGGAAATTCTACATCTACAATTACAATTATTTAGCGTATGACAAATGAGTCATGTCATGTAATTTATATGCCACAAACATCAATATGTTTTATTCTAGTTGTATCAGTAGATAGCAGCTAAGTGTATACTGAGGCATTTTGTTCTGCAGGCTGGATATCCTCCTGGTCAGTGTGCTGGTTCCAGAGATAGCCTTGTTATGCATCCCCAGCCACAATTTGAGTTAACATTCAAGGTCCTTAGTTTCTACGGCTGCCAGAGGCCGAACTCATTGGTGAGATAAATTATCCCACACCTCAGGGACAGAAACAAGCCACCTGTCACTTGTCAAAGAACCAGCACTAGTGCAATGGTACCTAATGTCCCACCGTCCCACCTGCAGGCAAAGTGGCTGTTATGAAAGCGTAGCCATGGATAAATGTGATGGAAAATAGGCGAGGATGAGAAGGATTTAGATAAATGAGATCAGGTACAATTAGTAGCAAATTGTGCTGGCAATGGCTTTTTTAAGAAAGCTTTTAAAGCAACAGTGACCTTCATTTTTTATTACTGAATTATGAAGTGAGGCACTCAGAGAGACTTCTGTGTTTCATATCTCTATGAAATCCATAGCTTACGTTTTGCAAGTCAACCCTCTGTTGTTTATTTCAAGGCTGATATTCATTTGGTTTGTATTTTTCTGAGGTTTGGGAAATGTGCTTTTCAGTCAACTGCAAGCAATGAATCAAGGCCACACTACCCTGAACGTAGACATTTTTTATCAGTTTTTACAATTAATCAGATCCAGAGATTAGCAGCCACAGGAGTTACAACGATTGCACTATGCTCTATTGGCATTATGAGAAGAGAGTTTCAATGAGCGCCTCTTCAAATTCAGCTCCATTTGTGCTCCACATTAATAATGACTTCAATTGACTGAAACCAGCAAAAAAATATCCAATTAAGTGTCATTACATGACTTCAGTTAAATGCCCGCTTTGAAAAGTCTCTCAGAAGATATTAAGTTTCAGTGAGTTTACTGCAACACGCTGTGACTGAATGTTTAATTCTTAAAGATGCACTGTCATTTTAAAGTAGTAGCCTGTGCAGTTACAGATTAATTACTGGATTTTAGCTTCTATGCTTTCTGTTTCCCTGAAAATTAAGAAACTTAGTGTGACCAAAATTGCCAGAGCACAAAAGAAAAAAATTATTGAAAACAGACTAATTACAGTGCGGTCTGTCTGTATCACAGCTTCAGGGAGAAGATACATGAAACAAAGCATAAGCTTTATATTTTAGCTTAGACATAAGTCATGCACCTCCTACCTTCACAATGTACAAACACAAGCTCACAGTGTAATACAAGGTGAGACAGCACATTACAAAATAACACATTTTTGTCTGAACAATAGTTAAATATTTGCTTGATCCTATATTCTACCACAGAATAATGCAAATTTGATTCTCTGAAGGTGAAAATGGTTCCAAACTGGTGAGTGGCAGGGCATTAAAAAGAAAATAAAGAAAGGAAAATAACAATATACAATAAAGTTGGAAGGTGGTGTGTCTAAACAAAATTGAGAAGAAATTACATTATAAATTAAACCGTCAGTGTCTTCTAATTGAAGAAGAGTACAGTTAAGCAGCGTTTTTTTTTTTTTAAATCTCTTAAGTTAATAAATTATCAAAATGAGTAGGTTCAATACATCTGATTCTAGAAAAAGGGAATGAACATGAACATGAACAGCCTAGGAATTGAGAAAAAAGAAACAAAAATTACTCCATGTTGTTATTGATGTCATTCAACGTTAGGGCATACTCTTCTATTCCTTCTGTTTTTCTATTTCTCTTGTACAAAGATATAAGTTGTCTCAAGGAGCTTTAAATTAAAGAACAGAAAGGAAAGGAAAACAGATTAGTTTACAAGTTTTTATATTTAGCATCAGGGCAAACTGTCCTCATCTACTCCTCAACCCATCCTTTGAATTAATTGAGAAGATACAGTTGTCAAATTGGAGCTTAGTCTTTGCAATGGAGTTTGATGGAAAACAATGAAAACACCTTATTCTTTTGGGGAAAAAAATAAATAATAATAAAAAAAAAAATTTCATGAGAAGCTGACAGACAGCCAATGAGGAATTGAACATCAGACAAAAGGGAAGGGTCAATTTTGAAAGACCTTTAAAGAGAAGGCCAAATGTGCTTTGCAGTTTGTTCAGTTCCTGCCAAAGCACAATGAACCATATAGTTTTCACTTAAAAATGAAATGTGGTGAATCATAATTTGCTAAAATACACGATTAAACTTGATGTGTTTAGAGGAGCAGATGGCTGTGCCTCCAAGTGTTCTCCCCTCGGGTTTCCAAATAGCAGAGGAAGCAGGAGGGAAAAATACAAAAGGCTTTATCAGTGTGCACTCATACAGCTTAAATTATGAACTTCACAATCAAGAACACTTTGTACTGGGTAGAAATTTTCTGAATTTCTTGTATTTGTAAACAGATGTTTTAAACTATTTTCATCAGCTACTTAATATTTAAAAGGTGTTAAACATGTTGGATTTGCAACATTTCCTCTTTATTTTGGATTTTTCCATCATTGTCCACACATTTTTGGAAGACACATACATTTTCCATGGCCCCACATTAGTGAAAAAACATGGCTGTCTGCTTACTTTGAAGTCCTTTTGTAGGGAGATATAACATCAGTCCTTCATGGCTGTCCTGGCTTCCAGCTGATTTCTTACTGACATTAAAAGTGACCTTTAAAAGGTCAAATGGTTTGGTTCCTTGTTTCCCTAGAAAATGCCACTTTCCCAGCATGATACCTCAGCAGTTGCTATCAGATTAGTCACTCAGCTTTCTGTTCTGTTTCACAGAAAGACAGACTCCTTAATTCCAGAACTCACCCTGTTTTGCCTAGAAGAAGACAGCTTTGCAGACCACCTGGCCTGTTCTTTTCCTGAAGTGAATGTGGGCATGGTGAGTGAGTAAGGACAGCTTGGACTGTCAACCATTGAACGGGTAGCAGAAAGGATTAATTCACTGACAATTAGGTTATTTGCTTTGCACTGTTGGATGTTTCTTCAGCAGCATATAACTCCAGCTCCAGAGGTTTTTTCCAGCTCATATTACTCCACAATTCTATGATGTTACTTTCACTGAGAATTCCAGATGGGTGCTTTTTTACAGCAGAATAAATGCACAAATTGCTTACGATTTGGTTTGTTAGGTTTTGGAAAGTGTGAAATGTTATACTTTCATTAGTTCAGGAAGGGAGTGCTCTTAGTTTGTGGTATTCTGTCTTTGCAGCTACATGTAACTGCATGACAAATTCCAGAGCAATGATCCTGAATGGTGGCTATGTGCCTCTCACTGGGTGACTGGTCACTCTCATCTTCACTGCATCATGTCTCTGGAAGTGATCCTGGGATTTGTAAAAGGAAGAGATGTCTACAAAGGGAAATAGCAAGGTGACCAGTTTGGGGAAAGGAAGTTCTCCAACTGTGCATGTCAGTTCAACTTGGTTTATTATCTCCTACATATATAAACCCAGATTTGCAAAGGCAGATACATCTCCGACAGAGGCTTTTACTTATTGCAGTCTGGGTAGATCTTCTAACAACAAAATGAAAACGGAATTTAGGAATATTAGACCATCTGTACAGGCAAAAATAAAAGGGTTTATAGGGCTGTGCTCAGCCTGGCCATTAAACTTCATATGGGATTTAGGTCTTATTTTCCTCAGTTTCATTCCCTGTGAGTTCACATGTCCTGAAATTCACTGTGAGTGCCTGATTCTTGCTTCAAACACATCTACTGCAAAAGACATAAAAGTCCCCCAGAACAGCATGGCCTACTGACTCTCAGCTCAATTCAGGAAAAGCTTTAACATCAGAATCCCCACCTATAAACCCTATAACAAAGCCAAAAAGAAAGAATGTGTCACTGCTGTCCCAGACAGTGTCCTGCTTACCCTGTCCCCTGCATTAAGTCTTTGGCCACTCAGGCTTGCACACTCTGGAGATCATGATGGTTTGTCTCTGCCTTCACTTTGATACTCCCTTGACCAGCAGCTAAACACAGGCTCCCAATCCTGCTTGTTTACAGAGTGCCTTGCACTGACAAAGTATGGTGCAAATGACTAGGGTCAAATGAACACATTGCAATTTATTCTAGGAGGATATATGAGTGGTTCAAGGACGCTACAGAAACCTATCACTGTGAAATCAGATCTGAGGAAGTGGAGCAAAAAGTGTGTCTTGGAATAATTTCAACTAGAATAATCAATCCCAAGGTTTACAGGATTTAATAAGGTTTTAATAGGGCTCCTCTACTGCTGCACCTCTGAAAGGTTAACAAACCACTTAAAGAAGTTAAGCTGGACAAATCTCTCAAAGCTCCGAGTTTGTAGTGCATTAACCCTGGCATATTCCACCTACTTTCAGTATGTATTATACCATTATTGTACAATTCATGGTCTCTCCTATTACTGAGCACACTTCTGAAAACTATATGAACATACTGTATAACAGTTTGTCCTAACTCAGTATACATCTAGATGATATTATATGAAATATTAAAAACAATTGAAAAATAGCATTGAAAAACAGATCACCAAATCTTCCTGGACCCAAGCTAATGTATGCTTATTTTTTCTCCCTACTGGAAGATATCTAGCCTCACTGATTGGCTCAGAGACAATCACAGTAGTCTTCTTCCTGGCAAAAAAAAAAAAAAAAAATACTGCAAGATAAGGACTGCATTGTTCTTCTTATAACTTTGAGTAAGGAAAGTACTCTTATTCCGTAAAATACTGAATCACACTAAGTGTCTCTAGAGTCAAGTCTGTGTGTCATTCTACTGAAGGCTGTGCCTTCAATAAACTACCCAAGTCATGTCTTGCAGCCTCATTTCCTCTGTGTCCCTCCAGTATGAAAAGTACTTTGGACAATAAAACAAATTTCAGGTGTGGGTTGTTTTGCTTTTTTGGTTTTGGTTGGGTTTTTTTTCCGTCAGTAATTGCCTTTTAATTCAGAGAAACATTAGCATTTTTATTTTCCCCTTTGCAATTAAGAAAAACTATACAATTCTAATTTATGAGTGTTATGTTTTTCTGTAATGATCAGTTGCTTTTTCTGGGAAAGGTGGTTGCCTGTATGTTTTCTTCTGCTCTTTGTTTGCTGAACTGACTTTTCTGCAGAAAATATTTACCTTAGAAAAGGTTATAATTATAAGCCATCACACTTACTTTTTTTTTCCCCTGTAGCTGTTAATACAAAGTTTAACTGGTCTTCCAGGTCTGTCAAACCCACCCCACCCCCCAAAAAAAAAAAAAACCAACAACCAAAACAAAAAAAACCCCAAAAAAACAAAACAAAAAACAAAAAAAACCCCAACAAAACAAAAAAAAACCAACAACAAATAAAAGAACAACCAAAAAGTGTGTATTTTTGAAAATTGAAAAGGTCAACTTGATCACTGCAAGCTTGTCTTATTGAATAATCCCCCTGAAGAATAAAGCAAAGATAATCTAAAATGACATTTTACACTGTGCACCAACAAAAAAAATTACACAGGTGTAGTCAATGTGAGATTGGGACAGCAATAGTGGAATAGAGGAATAAGAAGTATGGTTTTATATTCCAAATGGAATTGCTCATGTAAGATTTTGTAATTTTTTTTTTCTTAAAGAAAACACTTTGGTCTGTAATGATGATACAAGACTGATGAATTGGGGGGGGTGTTGATAACATCAAAATGGAATAAGCAAGTTTTGTTTGCCGAAAGAAGTAATTGAACAAATTAGCTAGATACTGTGTTTGTACCAATGACATTTTCAAAGGCTTAGAAAACCTTACATCTTTTTAACTTGACTCATTTGTGACCACAAACAAATAATAAGAAATACAATAATGCTAATCTGGTAAAGCACATACACATCGGCAAACTTGGTGTAAGAAATTTCACTGATTTAAACTGATTTCTTACGTTCTTGAATATTTTCTACATGCACTCCTAATTCAACTCTTCTTGATATGGCAGTGAACACATTCATACCCAATGTAGGAGAAAATGAGCTTTGAAAATCTTGCCCTTAAGTGAACCTGAACTAGAAACAGATTTATATTTTTCAGAAAATGTGTTGGAATATCAAGCCCTTGCAGGAAATTCCTTGCTTTTCATTAAGACATTCTCAAAGGATAAGGTGAGATACACCTCCTTAGGACTCTGACTTACAACCAGCCCAGCTGGATAATCAAGAGAAAGTTCTGCATGCACTGAACTTAACAGCATGTCTGCCTACCTATATGCAAGTAACTAGGTCATGGCAAATCATTGCTTCATTACAACTAAGCAAAACAAAACTTTTAGATCAGATATCAGATTTAGTTTCTAGTCATGTGTGTTAAAAAAGCCTTTGGTAAAAGAAAAAAGGAGAAAGAATATGAGTTGTAAAGGGGATCATAAAATGCAGAATCAGAATTTGGACTCAAATTTCAGAGACTTATTAGTGCATACAAAAGAGAGATGAAAATCTAGCAGTTCTTTTCATAACAAAACACCTCTCTGAATGAATTATATATTGTATAAACGGCCAAAATACAGAACATGCTTCCTATGAAACATAGTCTGCTCTATGATTTATTAGACTTTTTTTCCTGCAATGTAATACTTCTCTGTTATATCTGAATGGTGCACAAATTCAAGGAAATATAAAGTCAGCTGGGGGAAAAGAGGGAAAAAACCTCCCCTTCTTCACTTTAAAACACACAGTATGTCTATTTTGCAAAGAAAGAATTCCCAAAAGCAGCACATGTAATTAATATATTGTGTCCCTATGGGCAACAGCTACAAACCTGTGCACCAAAAAATAACAAGGCAGTTATACACCTTTTTTTCAGCAATTTAATAAAATGTGCAAGCTCTTTCCAGGAGATCCCCAATGTCTCATGTCTCATATGCCAGTTCTAGACCACAGATAATCTTTTTTACACAGTCATATTCTCACACCTGCATGGAAAAACCTTTTGAAAATTTTAATAGTGTTTCAAGGGGAAAGTATACATTATATCAAATTGACATCTTTCCTCCAGGTGTTTTTTTAATTTCTTGTTTCAAGAGCATTTTTTTGTTCTGCTTAGAGGAGATCTCTTTTCAGTAATAAGACACATACAAGCAAGTTTTAGATTCAGAAGTCCTTCTTTTTCAACCAGGTAACAGTTTTCAACCTGGTGATTTACATCACTAATGAGTAAAGACACATAAAGTGACTTTTTACTTTTATTTTGTAATTAAACTCACATGGGCTGACCTGAAGGTCAATGAAGACACCACATCCAGAAACAGTGGCCCCAGACACTTATGTGTTTATGTATTAAGTTTTAATTCCAATAGATTCAAGTGAGACCAAGTCTTCCCTGCATACCTCTGTAAATCCCTATGTTCCCAAAACATGCAATGGAGAGGCCAGAAAACGTAGGTTGTGTGGAACATGTTTTTTATAATTTCTGAAGTCCTACTTGTTGATTATAAAAAATCTGTTTATCTCATTAAATATCAAAAAGTTGTAGTCTATTGATGTTCTCTGCTACAAACAAAAAAATCCCATGCATGTTATCCCTGTATGTTAGACAAGAGTTTGTAAGGCCCACCTTACTGTACTCCACAGGTACTCACAGACAAATACTGCATCAAGTTGTACAGAGGTTTTGTGACCATCCAGTTGTCATTGCATTTACAGACGATCTGAACAACTTAGCCTGTGTGAACTGTGATTTCTTATGTAATCTAAATCACTCCTGTTCATCCATAAACACACCTAACTCCTCTATCTTCACTGTCATTTTATCAGGGAAACTCATCTTTGAATATCCATGTAGTTGAGCTACCTTTATACATCCAGTCTTTGCAAGGAAGTTTGCAAGTCAGGTTTGTTGGCCATCCTCCCAGAAAAATCTAATATAGAAAAAGAAACAGGAATTACAGCCAGAAGAAAATCCATTCACTAAAAGAAACTGTAAGGATCAGAGGAGGAAAAAAAAAAGGTATCTTTGAGGACGAAAATGAAGTTTCCAAACAAAATCTAAAAAACATAAAAAATATTTTTATTTCTTTTATCTCTAGCACACACAAAAGTAATCTAATTTATTAGAACTTGCTTAATTTTCTCTCTAACAGTACATCCAGTGTGAAAAACACATTCAAAGATGACAAAAGAAAAAAAAAAGTCTATCAAAAGGTGTCTATCAAATATAACTTGCTCATTAAAAAGGCTTAGGCTCTAATATGGCACAGCAGGTTCAACAATAATTTCTATACTTCTGTTTACTTCATTAGTTAAAATACGTGAGATTTCACCCTTTCTACTGCTGAACTTATCTTGTTCTTTCCAGTAAACATAAACCCAGGACAATATCTTCCTCCCCAACTGTTGGCACTGTAATTCCTGATACAGAGAAATCAGCGTAATAGAGAAGGCCGTTGAGGGACACCTTATTGGAGCTAGTACTAGCTGCATGATAGGGATCCATATTCCCTTGGAGATATTTAAAAAAAAAATGCAGATACTAGAGCAACCCTTAGTCTTCAGTCTGCATTCTCATACTGAAAAGATAACAGAAAATCACCTGGCCTGCTTAGGTGTGTTGTATGAGCATGCTTTATCTGGACCCAAGACATGACCCTGATCGCTAGCCAGATCCAGAACAGAGCTCAGTATCCTATTACAATCCCCTGAGCCATGCAGCTCCAAAAATGTTTTCTACAGTGTGAAAACTTTTCTTTTTTTCTCTCTTCTTTTAAAATTATTGAGCTGTTGCTAACCCCTACACATAACATTCCTTCGTCCCTTGCAATGAGAGTTTTACAAGAGTGTTTAAGGTGTAGAGTGAGTGAATACGCGCAGCAGACAAATGGCTTTCGGATTTAAGAGTCTCCAAGTACTCTCAGACATGAATGGCTGAAATGTCTCCAAAGAAATCATTGCAAACTATTGGATTACAAACCTCCCTTGAATATGGATAAAATTAAGAAAATCTGAGAGTGCTGAAATATAAAATAATCTCTCTTTTAAAACACCTTTAAATAAGAGATCCACATCTGATGTTGAAAACACATAAGCATTTTCAACTACAAAAAAGTGAAATTAAGCGAGAAACAAATTGGTTATTCCTGCTTCCTGCAAAAGTTATATTTTTTGTAGTAAAAAATAATACTTTTTATGAGTTGTGCAAGACTACTTTAAAGAAAAATAATTAATATTTTTATTCATTTATGGGTATATCTGAAGTTTTTATTTCTATTTTCTTTTAAGAAGAAATAAAGGAACTGTCAAACAGACTTTTTAAATTAAGCTAAACAAAGTATATCAAACCAGATAGAAAACTCATTGCTATCTTTCTTCACTTTAAGTTTAAACTGAGCTTTCTCTCTTTCATCCACTTCCATTCTGAAAATCAGAATTAAAAATATATTTGCCTCACCTCCTGAATATCAGCGTTGATCACAGATATGTATGTGGTGTGTTCTCTGTGTCTCTGGTGTGATAAGATACCAGAGACACAGTCTCTGTGTAGAGCAGAAAGCCTTCTGGATCATATGATCTGTTATACAGACACATGACGGAATGAGTTATATGCAGATTTCCAAGATTAACTCAGAACGTTTTGGCCTTTTAGCATTTAGACCATTACCATTATTTTTAACAGAGTTCTTATGTGTGAATAATCTACACCATCTGTTGAGTGTAAAAACATAGTGGAAAAAATGTAACCTGGACACAGAAGTATTACTTTTAGTGGTATATTTTATGAACAGATGCTCAGAATAAAATTCAATTCCTGGAATAAAAACTTTATTCAGGCAGAATCTAAAGATCGATAAACTTGGATTGTTCTCCCACATCCTAACCCTTCAGAAGGCTGAATATGAGAAAAACCCTTATCAGTTATGTTCTTTGAATAGCTAAATTACATAGGAATAAATGTGGGGGTTTGCTGTGGTGATTTTAAGAAATAGCTATGAAAATAAGGAATGTTAGAATGACAATGTTTTAAAAAAATGAGAGATGTTCAACATGGTAAAAGTGCAGTAGATAAATACACAATGGAATAAGAAGGGAAAAGAGAAAAAGAAATCAACAAATTAAGTGGTTAAACTCTGTATCTGGATGTTTACCATCATCTGCACCATGGCTGACCAGCCTGTTGTTCATCTTACACAGACCCAAGAGTTTCCTACAAGAGTCAGATGTTTTCATGTGAGGAGTTTTGGTATTTGGTCATATGTGAGACTACACACTGCAAAACAAAGAAAAACATGGGCAGATACCCTACTATGCTCTAAAAGATAACGGTTACACCCTTTAAAAATTTCACAACGCTTTCATTGTCTGCTCTTTCTTCTGTGGTTAGTCTATAGAAAACCACATTACATATGGGATCTGAAAAGGAGACAAGCAGCTAAAACCGACTTCTGTCATCAGTTTGTGACTGCAAATTTTAATTCCAATCTGTCAGCAGCTACATAGGTAATTTGAGTTTCATTGAAAGATATCTCATTTAACTGCATTTCTCATGTGTGATCCAGGGTATCTTTGCTCTTACCATGTTCAAAATGGTAGTGAAAATGAAGATAGACTCATTGCTATTACCCCTTTTCCCATAAAGTCACTTGTTCAGGTTTCTTACTGAGACTGGACTTTAGCCCCACTCCAATGACTGGACTTTTGTACCTTGCTCCAGCCACTGGCCATGGATTTCACATTCCAGACTGCGCTGTGCCGGATCGTTGCAGGAAGATGTGTGGTGGATTCAACCCCTACCATAAAGCAGATGGGGGCTCTATTAACAATGGTGTAAACAACAGAGGACTTTGGGACATATGAAGTGAAAAACATAGACAAGCTGATTAAGTGCTGCAGAACACTTTACAGAGACTCAGTGGTAAAACTGAATTTGCTTCAACCACGTTCATACCACTTTTATGTTGTTAACATTTGAATGAGTGAATCGTAAAAAACAAAGAAAAAGGTGAAGTTCTCACACTTATGTGCTTATGTTAGTAGTGTTCAACAGATTCAGAAATGAGATACAATTTTCAAACCCTAATGGTGACCTAGCACATATAGACATAAACACGAAAGCAACAGTTCTGGCTGCTTCCTTTGTAGATAAAGTTTCACATGAACCACTTCATATCACAGCACTCTAGAATAACTAATGTATTGCTTATGGGATAGTACACTATCTCAAAGCAGAACAAGTTCTTCTCAAGGTTTCTAGCCACTACCATGACAGAAAGTCATGGATTTAACAGGAAAGTGTTGACTGCATCCTTAAAAGTGTGTTTTTACAAACCTATTTTTGGGTAGGTACAATAAGATAGTTTATGTACTTTGTGCATTGACTGTCTTTAATATACCTTTATGTATTGCTGTTCATCTCATCATGGTACCTAGATCTTTTGATCTAGAAATGTAAAGGTTTACCTCTTAGTAAAAATCTATAATCCTGTGCATAGGAGCCATTTTGCTTGCTCTCATTCTTGACCCAAGGCATTCGCAGGAGCCAGGAGCCATTTTGCTTGCTCTCATTCTTGACCCAAGGCATTCTTGTTACTCTCTTTCCCTTTGCCCAGACAAAGTCAGACAGAGTCCTAGAAGCTCTTTAGGGTATTTTTGTGATATTCATATCATATTCACACAGTTAGAGATACAATGAGAAAACATTTATATGTGTGATCACTAATAAAAAAATATGAAAAAAGGTTGACAAGATTGACTTACAGAGGACTTAAATACATGGTTTTGTGCAACCAGAAAAAGGCTTTGCTGGATTAGTCTGGAGTAAATTATTTTCCAAAAATTAATGTTCCTCCATAAATACTATCAGTGTTAACTCTTTTAATTAATCTATTTGCTAAAAAGCATATTCACCTAAGGAATAGCTAAATCTGAAACTCTAATGTTCATTGTATCAAGACTATGGATGCTTCAGAGAATTTTAAAAAATGCTGAAATACTTCTATGGTACAGGTTGGCCTGATAATTTTCTACAGATTCTTAGAACTAAAATATATGTCCTTCTAAATACACAGCCTTTAGAGATGGCTTTCTAAGGAGGTCAATATTTTGGAGAAACTTTAGTAAATTTAACCAATTCAGTCAAAATCTTTGCCCATACAATATCTGCTGCACAGATTCCAAGCTAAACTATTATTTTTAAAGACAGGCTAACTAGTTGGAAAACTCTGATTTTTTATTTTTATGTGCATGCATTCCAATGATATCCAATGATAGCTAAGTTCTTCACCTACAGTCCAGTGTTTCAGACAAACAGCTTTTGGAAACAGAGTTGCTAGAGAGATTTATATCATGACAGAATAGTTTTCCACTTGAACTCTGTATCATAATTTTCTTATGAAAACACTTTGTAAAAATAAACTTTCCTAAAAGTACTAAATAATAACTTTCACTATCAAAGTAAAAGAAGGAGCCACATAAGACAACACTAAGAAAAGTAGTTAACAGAACACAGAAACATAGAAAAGTCCACACTTTAGAAAATGTTCCTGAAGATAAAACATGCTAAAACCTAAATAAATTGTACAATGCAAATGTGACTTTTTTGTTATTGTTTTACAAACTATGTGGCAAGACTCTTGAGGCTCTTCTATAGATCATGTGAGCCAGAACCCACCTGAGGATGCGTGTTGCTGCACAGAACTGTGCAATAAAACGGTCTTTTAGTTAATAAAAGAGGCTTTCACAAGTGATAATCCTGTGAAAGAATACAGTTTAGAAAATGCAGGCAGACAGCTGTTTCGACATGGTTCTCTTTAAATGGGCTGATCTAAATGTGTTGATGTCAAAGAAACCAAAGTGCTTAGATGGACTTTTAATGAGTTTTATCCATCCAAATAGATCCCCAAAGACAGTGGGATTTCCAAATAACGAAGCTAGTTTTACTAGAATACATCTGGACAAAGAGAGAGTACTGATGGGAAAATATTATTAAATTGGGAAGCAAACAGTATCCTAGGAAGTAAGTTAAACCTGTTTTATTTATGCATTTTTATTTCCCAGAATATGAGCAATCACAAGCTTTGTGTGGAACCTACAATGTCTAAGTAACAATACTACTGCCAGAGTAAAATTAACTTCTCCAGAGAGAAGTGAAATGATAAAAATGAAGTGAGTTTTCAATAAGTGAGCTTATTGATAGTGAGGGAGCACAGAGAAAATCTTAACTACGTCTAGTTTGGCGTTATTTCTAAATACAGTTTTGTTCAGAAATACTTTTTGGACATCTGACAAGTTCTCATGTGTTACCATTATTTTGTGAGGAGGTGATAGTAGGCATTGAAGTGATTAGCATCTTCTGAACAACCTGCAGTAATCTGCAGGAATGGATCTTCAAGCAGTGATCTGAGGAGAAAGTTGAGAAGGTTTGATTCCTGAAACAAGCAAACAAACAAGAAAACCAGCCCAGACTCCTACCAAGCAGAAAGTTTTTATAGTCAAAGTTTTATGATTTAATAGTGTATTCTTTAATAAATTATCATCTACAACAGCCACAAACAGTACATCACTAACTCCCCAAGAATAAAGCAAAGCAGTGAATGAGACGGAAAGGCTGGGGTGGATAGAGGTGAATGTCAGAGCTATTTAAGTATCAGAGTTGTCAAAAACATCAAAAAATATTAGTTATGGCATCTCTGCCAAGGAAAAAGCAGATAAGACTCAGCCAGTGGAGAATTACCAGATTATTAAAATGCTGTCTTATTCCGATCTTTATGGCATTCAGAGCTCTCTGGACTGCCCCAGATATTACAATATGTGGAGCTTGACATGCATGAATTATATTATGCCATATTCTCACTTAAAATGACCTATTGCCTTCTGCAAGTCAGTAGGAAGATGTCTCTGTCTCTGCATTTTACAGCTAATAAGAAATGTAGATATGAGAAAGCACTGTCTATTCACTTTGAAGTGCAAATTTATGTGCAAAGTTTATATAAACTTGACATAAGTTTGTTTTCTTTAAACATTCCAAAAGAAAAGTTTAATCCAGACAAAGGACAAAAGATGTCTCTGTCTCTGCATTTTACAGCTAATAAGAAATGTAGATATGGGAAAGCACTGTCTATTCACTTTGAAGTGCAAATTTATGTGCAAAGTTTATATAAACTTGACATAAGTTTGTTTTCTTTAAACATTCCAAAAGAAAAGTTTAATCCAGAGCAAAGGACAATATAGAATCTTTTATAGCTATTTATACCAATATATTCACATCCTACAGCCTGTGCTTTTACTTTTTGCAATCAACATTTATTATTTTTTTCTTTTTATAGAGATAAAGTCTTCAATTAATAGCTAGTCAATGTCTGGCAACCTAGAACACTACTGGCCTAATGCATCACCCAGAGACACATAGCAAAATTATCAGAAGTTGAACTTAATAGGGGATTTGCAAAATGAAGGACAGAAAACCTCAAAACCCACAAAAATTAAGAGATGCATAGATTGTCACAGTTGAGATGGAGTACAGCAGAAAGCCATGAAAATTAAACACATCAGTAATCTTTGTGTTAAACATTTGGTTTGGCCTATGAAACAGAGCAATCACTGAAAGTGCTGAGCACCTTCCATTCCCTTGGTTCTTCCAGATATCATTCACTATCTTGCATGATAACTTTCCGACTAATACTCTCTCATATTTATTTTTGTACCACAAATGCTTGCTGATCCTAGATTGCCAAACCAAATGTAATATCAATTAATCCTACAGCTTCTAAATCATCCTGACCTGAAAAATATCTTTTCATACAATGAACAACTTGAGACAGTTGAAGTTTTGGGTTGTTAAGCAGTTAACATCTCCATGACAGAGATGTAAGAAATTTAAGGGGAGAGGGAGAGAAGGGGACTGTTGCTGCTTTTTTAATGAAGCGCTCTGCAAATGTCTTATAACCAGAGCTAAAAAACTATTGCCCATATCTGTACTTCATTTTTAAATACTTGGTATGTTACATGAAAAAATACCAAAATTATGTATCAAGCATGCGCTTTGAAACCACGGCTGTCTGTAAAAGTTGTGTCCACTCCAAAGAAAATACCAGATTCAGCACAGGCATATGTTTTAAATAATCTAGGGATAGCGTGCAGTCAGGAGTAATTTATTATGCACATCTGTAAGAGTGCTATGTTTTAAAAGACACAGTTTTTATTATAGCTTAACATTATTTACTTAGGGGGAGGGGAGAATCCTGACAGTTTTAAAGAATCAGTTTACTTCTTCAATAAAAAATAAAAGAAATCCTCCACACTCAATTCAGTCCAGATTGTATTTGATCATTCTGCATGGTTTTGTGACTTTTATACTTTTCAACACGGTGAAACAAAGGATTAAAGCTCAAAATCCCCCTCTTTAAATGGAAACAGCTTTTACCAGGAGTAGACAGAAATCTTTGTTCTAAGCTGACAGCAAAGCGCTGCGTTCTGCCCTTGACACAACCACCCACTGCCCATCGGGGTGGGGGGAGCAGTGTGCATTGGCTGAGGGGCTTGCTATTCTTCAGGGGTCTGCTCTGGTTTCTTTTATTTTCCTCTTGTGATGTGAGGGGATGGATTCTGTTAAAAAGAAAGTCTCTAACTTGCTGCATGGAAATGTCACCAGCAAAGGCTGCTCGTGATCTACATTGCTTCAGTGCATCACCTTGGCAGACCCCTGCCAGCACCCTGCATTCCTGGGAAGGTGCTGACTCATGGCGTGTTTCCCTTCCCGGTGCTCAAAGCACTCCTGGCCAGGCAAGGGCATGGACATCTCAAGGAGGAGTCCTCCATGGGCACCTAAAACCAAAAATAAATCTAAGCCATTGGTAACCCTTCAGAACGTGAGAACTATGAATTTTTCTACTTGGAGGTAAGTTTTTCCACAGTATGACAGAAGGGACAAGAACTCATTGCATTTTGCAGCCTACAGAACAAGGAAAGTATGCTCCAACTGAAGTTAACAAGTTACCTTCTGTAGTTCTACATAATCACAGCCTTCAAGTCCTTGTTTCCCACATCACAACCCTCAGCTTGCCCCTGGCATGAGAAAACTGCAGTTTCAGGCCTGCTGTTTTGCCCACAGATCCTGGATGCTCATATCTCTCTGAACATGACATTTCTAAAGCAGTGGTATTTGTCTATTTGGGTAACAGTTCCATCTCTCTACATTTGTTTGCACCTCACATCTGTGTGCAGAGCACATGTTGAATGAAAGTTTTGAAGCCAGGACATATTTTCTAAATGTACTACCACTACCATTCTTCTCTTGAAGGAGCCATTCTTTCTACCAAATTCCAATGCTTATTTTTCCCTTCTGGCTATGAAGGCCAACAGCTTTGCCTTGATTGGAAGTCCGCCAATAGATTGGTGGCAAAGCCTGGAATAAGCACAGGGACCAAAATCCAATCCTATCTTGATGTTTATTTTTACTAGATAATAATAATGCTATTTTCTACTAAGCATCATTACTTAATCGTATAGCATTAAGGGTTGGATTTGGAACTTCTGTTGATTATGCTTTACCTTCTGCTACCAATTTCAATTGATTACCTGGACAAGATATCAGAGAACATCTCTCATATCTTTTCTCCTGTTTTCCAAATAAAAGAACAACTTTTCTGTACTTTTGGGCTCCGTGTTAATTCAATGTATTTAAGCAAAAATAAAGAAAATTATGTATTTCATAAATGAAGGGGTTTGGAATCATTTTACCTAAGTAGAGCACCACAGAAATTCAAAGTTGAATATTATTAAGTACAGTTACTAAGTAATTATTGCATAATAAAACCATGAGAAGGGGCAATCATCCTCAAGTTACTTCCTATATTTTACAGGCAAATAAAGCTTTCAAACAACATCTTGGCAGGATGATTTGACAAAAGTGCAAAATTTACAAATATCAGCAAATTTAATTTGGATATACTCAGATTTCATAGAAACTGCATTACAGAAAACATGTAATTTTATGTAACTATGAGTTACATATTGCATGGGCAAAACATCATCAGGGAATTATGTTGCTGAGCTTAAATAACAAACACATGAACAATTTATGGCATTATCAGAAAGTGGAGGATA
The DNA here is from genome assembly GCF_000699145.1 of Aptenodytes forsteri. NCBI lineage: Eukaryota > Metazoa > Chordata > Aves > Sphenisciformes > Spheniscidae > Aptenodytes > Aptenodytes forsteri. The sequence goes on along the minus strand of NW_008795885.1, from coordinate 5,807,916 downwards.
TAATAGCTACAGAATTGCAATCTGACAGAAAGTTTTTGTTCACAGCATAAACTGGTAAGAAAAATAGAAAGATTAATTTAAAAGCCAATTATTTGGACCAATAGTTGGATAATGCCGGCTGGTATATTATTCACGGGTTTAATAATACACATAGATGTGATCATTAACAGTAGAGTATTAAAAACTTAATGCATTGTATTTTATTGTGTTGTACTGAAACAATGTAAATATGCCCGAGTTGGACATCTTACGAACTCAGCATGTGTTAGAGCAGTAAAGCTTGAATGATATTTTTGCTTTTGTTTTACCTAAATCTTGAGAATAATGGTAACATATCAGATTTTGTCCTTCGTAAATACTGCACAGGACTCTTTGTGATTTGATATAATTTATGTTATCCATTAAACTAATTTCTAAAGGATAAATTATAAGAACACTCCTCCTGCCCCCCTCCTTCTTTGACAAGAAATGAAAATAGAAAATTATAGGAAAGGGGAGTGCAAAGGATCTCAAGATAACAGAGTTCCCTCCCTCTCAGACTGCGCAGTCCAGTACAGATATGCAGGCTGCCACAAATAGTGACATACAGAGTTCTCAGTAGAGTAAAGAGGTGTGCACTAAGAGTCCAGAGGACAACCGATCCGTTTCACGCTTACGCTGAAACAAACTCAATGTATGTAGACAAGCATACTAAGATATAGAAGATCTGAAAGACAATGGAAAAGATGATAAAAGATGATAGAAAGATGACAGTGAGAGATGCCAAATCATGAGTATTTGTGGCAGCAAGGACAAAATTATCCTCCCTAATGCAATATTTGATCATCTCTATTAAGGAGATAGCTCAAGCAAAGCACTGATTTCTGGAAGTAAAAGACTGAAAGTATTTGACTACAAGTATTTGAGAAAACAAAGTACTGCTAGAGAAGTCTGTAGCCAGTGGATTCAGACTATATAACAATACTCAATACAGCCTTTGTTCAGATTAACAATCTTTGACAGGGCATGTAGTACTAATAAAAGGCAAATTAACTGCTTTGTGGACTCTGCACTGACTTCAGAGTTTTCACCCTATGTAAAGTCCATTAATCACAGTTCCTGGACTGAAAAATGAAAGTCACAGAAGCTAGATTTTAATCACATTAATTATAGTTTCTATATTTAGCCTCTATATTTATAATCACCACTTAGTTAGATTAACTTAATTTTGATAACAAAAATAATTAAGGTAAAAGACATTTTAATAGCTGAATAGCAAAAACCTTATAAAAATATCTCCTAGCTGGGAGCTATCAAGATGAAGATCTCAGGACTGGACCCAAATGCAATTTTTGTACAATTTCAAATTGATTAAAACAACAAATACAGAACCTAGCATTAAATCCATTCCATTTTACTCATATTAATAATAATTTAAAAGTAATAGCTCTACAGCCTTCACTGATAAGAAAATCACATATACATCTTATCTTCATCCTAATAGAATCATAATCATGCAGACCCTGTAGATACCAGTAAGAGGTGACTGTTTGTGACATACATTACCTCTGCCATTAATAGCAACATGTACGCTGCTTCAACAAAGCCAACAGGCACCAGTAATTGGAGTCTCAAAACTGCACTGTGTGTGTTAAAAAGCTCTAGATTACATCCTGCAGTTTGGTTTAATTTGTATCATGTGTGCTTTTCAGTATGACACCTTGTATATGAGTCCCCATAAACTTTAATCTAATTGTCAGCACAACTTTTCTACAAACTGGAAAGTGTTTTATTCTTATTTTATGTATTAAGAAATGAAGTACAGAGAAAATAACTCATTTGCAAAGAATGCTCCAAAAGTCTTTCAGAGGAAAGAAATAAAAGTAGGATCATATTGCTACCCAAAACACTGGACCATTTTCTTCAAGATCTTTTTCCATTGTTTATTATTACACCTGAAGTGGGGGGAAAGGAAACAACTATAATTCCACCTAAAAAATAAAATCAATTATAATTCTAATTTTAAATGCAATTAAAAAAAAAAAAAGCAAAAATGCAGTAACATTCAAAAGAGCAATTAATATGGACACATCTACATTTATTTCCTTTGTGATATTCAAAGGTACTGCTTTTTGTTCTTCTCTCCATATTTTTTGTTCTTCTCTCCAGCATTTTGGGTGGTCATTGCTAGAGTGGGACTTCTTTGCTACAGTTGAATTATCTTTCTTATGGAAGAACATTCAGTTGCAAAAAGAAATTCCCAAACCAAAGTCAAAATCTTCTACAAAATGGAATTACATCTGCCAAAATGGTTCTATTAAGGTCACTGAGATACCACCCTTTCATGCAATTCAAATATGTCATCCTGATTTCTGTTTTTTAACCTTGGTTTATAAAATAAACTAACATGCTGTCTCTCAAAAATATTTTTATCATGAATGATAAAATCATTCCATTAAAAAAAAGGTCAGACTGGTATATTTTGGTAGCACTGAGCTGTTTATTACTGTAGACAAAATATTTTTCAATAGCAAGATGTTTCTCAAAATATTTAGATTTAAAAAAATCTTTCCATGTTTTATTGTAAACACTTTCAAAAGAAAATCAAATAAATACAATAAAATATTTTCTATTGTTTTTGTTTGTTATTCCTTCTCCAGGTCAGCTAAATATACCTGGATGTACGTACACTTTACATTTGTATTCACAACTATTTTTGAGAGCTTTTGATGATCTGCTTCTACAGCCATCTGTGAAGTCATTTCAAGGAGCTTAGTTGCAAAACTTAAAGTGAGTCATATTAGTGTGACATGCTATATGCTTCTAGCTTTCAAATTGTTATTTTTGCATAATAATCACTATATCAATTACCAACTGTTTCAAAGGTAGTATGACATCTTACATGGGCTCCTCTGCATCCTTTAGGAGATTAAGATTACTGTTTTTTCCAAGGACAGTCAAATATTTGTGGTTTACTAAAGGGAGTGATTTGCTCTCACAGAAAATATTCAATGATTATAAAACAGTAATAGATGACAAGCAACATTGTTTTTAAGCACCACTTGCAAGTGTTTGAAATGTGTGGTCAATTCTTGCTCTTGCCATTATGTACATCCAAGAGATCAAAATATTGAAAGGAATGATAGAAAGTAACATAATGGAAGATACCACAGACAGGTTACTATGTTCTTGCTACAGGTACGAATTAATTCCTCCTTTGACAGCAAGTGTATAATAATTTGCTGGAATTTTTGATCCTCTGGAATTTTTATAATAGATTTAGCTCGTTAGTTAATTATATTTGTAGCTGCAGAGGGTTCATTCAGGATCTGATTCCTCTTGTTCTAGGAAACAACTTCCTTGTTGTTTAGCAGAAAGGTTAAGAAAATGGAAAGATAAAAGTCTTACAAAGCTTGCAGTCCAAGAAAAAGAAAATTCTTAGGGGTTTTTTGGGATAAAGACTCATCTCTATGACTAAAATATGAAGAAAAGAAAAGTTTGCTAAAGGAAGGAGGCATGAATTTAGAACTACATAGATTGAGCATTGTAACTAATAAAGAACCATACTTTAATCACAACTTTTCACAGTAGAACTACATATCAGATGACTTCATTGCAAGAATACTATCCATTTTTGGTGTGGTTTATACATCACCAAATGCCAGTTGCCAGGAATGACATTTCAGAATTATTTAATTCTTTCAACTGGTCTTCTCTGCCACAGGGAATCCCTCCTCCATCACAGACTGATGTTCATATCATGAACTTTTCTTCACTGCTCCACCTGTGACATGTGACGTGAGACTGGTATCAGTATTAAGATGAGCAATTTTGCCTGCAGTTTCCCTTAGAGTGTTGCAATTAAACTGTGTAAAACTCCAGTGGCATAAGGACCCACTGATCACATCGAGGCCCTCAGCTGCCTGTGTTCTGCCTTGTCCTTTATACAACCTTGTCCATTTCCATTGCTTTTGTGCAATTTCTTCCAGCAAAGAATGTCTCATTCTTTTTAGATTCAACCCATTTCTAACAGTCACAGAAGCTCAGTTATTTATCTGTCTTCAGTCCCATTCCAAAGCCACAGCTGTGATGCTCCTACATGCCCCTATTAATGACACTAGGTGCTGAGGTACTGTTCAGGACTACATCTATTCCCCTGGTGTTGCTAAACTTCCATGACATCTAAAACTCAAGCATATGTGTGTGTACAAATTGTGGTCACCTTCACCTACATCTTTTTCAGATCAGTTTTAATAGCCACTGTGACCTTCTGTGCATTAGGGGATGTCATGATCCTATTTAAAATTCATTCTGTAGAATTTTATAGATCTTTTTCCCTCTTAGACATGATGGAAAACTTTTTCGTAATGTGCCCACCTGCACACTAGTTACAAGCTGTGCTTGAATTAAAGTCATTTAAACCAAGTTCAAGTGTAGTACATCAATACTGAGGAGAGGTTTATCTTTACTCACACTTCATTCACAAACTTGTCCTCTAGTAATGTGTTTTTATTTCTCTTTCCTCTCATTTCTCCAAATTTTTCTGTAACTGTTCATTAGTGATTAATTTTGAAATATTTTAGCAACTAAGTCATCCTATAAAATTTAAATTTAAGTGCCCTCACAATTTTTCTACATCCTTTTTTTCCTATAAGATATAAAACCAGATCTGTTCAATCTCATATTGGCCACCAATAACTCTTTCTGTTTCTGTCATCTCTTAATTACTTTTGCTTTAAGTCTTATGTGTGATAATATTAAGTAAAGCCTTTCCATCATTGTTAATTATAAGTGTGACTGTGACTAACTGTTCTACAAGTTTGCAGGGTTTATTTCACATTTACAGTGGAAAGGATAGCATTTCTTTTAAAAACTTAGACCTTAATTCACAATAAATAATGTAGATGAATAAGAGATGTGGAGACTTTTCCTGATAATAGTCATATATATGGAAAGATCACAAATCAGTTTCTCTGAGATCAGCAGAATTATTCCAGATTCAGCCCACTTTAATGAGAGTAGAAATAGATACAACACGTAAAACAGGCAATTTCCAATGCAGGGTGCTCAGTACAGCTCAATTCACCTAGCCAGTGACTGGATATTTTTGGTGCCGTAGGTACATTTACAGACCATCTGAGTTTGGTTATATTTTTGGCTTCATTTGTGTGTAGTAAGCAAGTATACTACCAAAAAGCAACCTTGATAATTAGTAAAGTCTGTAATAACATCTGGTTACCAGTTGGTAGGCACAACATCACACAGATGTAATTCTGCCTCATTCTGCTCATAGAATACATCATCAGGAGTGAATTCTACTTATGACACTCAGGGATAAAACACACACTTAAATTTTTACCTGTTCTAAATGAATTCCAGTAACTTGTCTGAATAACAAATTATATTTCTCCAGTGAGAGATTACTATGCATACATAATTTAAACTAAGGAAATTAGGACTAATTGCATCCCCATGGCCAGCATCTCAGGAACCATTTGCACATGCCTGAAGGTGTTCTTTAAAAAAAAAAAGGCCTCACAAAAAATAGAGGGTAATACAGGTATCTTCTCCAAAACTTTTCTGTGTGGAAGTGACTCAATGCAAGAATTTGAGTACAGGACAAAAGAGGGTAAAAGCTGCAAAGATATGGTTATCTAAAGTTCTAATAGACCTGTGTTATCCCATTGCAACCCATCCACAGGCCAAGGTCTTCTAACTTCTGGCTTAAAGCCAAAGTACCTACAAAAACAAATCAGGTGGGCAAAATAAAAACTATACAAGTTATTGATTTTCTTTTGGGTACAAGGAAGGATGAATAAAGTTATTTATGGTGCTCTAAAATAAAAAGTCTCAAAAGGGCTTATCATTGATGAAGCAGTGGGAAGAAAGCTAAGGAACCTCTGAGAAGAACAAGTGTTTAATTGTAATATAGAGTCTGAAGGTGAACAGAGGGCATGATTACAAATTGGAGTTTTGAAGAGTAACTTTTGAAAAGCACAGTGAATGACTCCGGATGAAAGGAATAGAGAAGTCTATTTGAATCCAGACAAGTTGGTTCTTTCTGGCTTTGACAGAGAAAAAAATAAAAGGAGAAAAGACTATGAAGTGTTTTGTCCTAGAACAAAAAAAATCTGAAAGACAAAAAGAGAAAGTTAAAGAATTTTTACATGAGCAATGGGTTTATTATCCTGAGTTCATCTTCTACAGTTGCCTAGTGACCAATTTCTCAGCAGAGATATATAAAAATGAGCATCATCTCCTGATGTCAAATGAAGAGCAGACCTCAACATTGCTGTAATTAACTTCATACAATATTTTAATTGTCTATAGTCTTGGGTTTTTGCTCTTTATTTTTGCTGTTTTTCCTAGTTTCCTTTTGTATGTTTGTAAATGAGAAGTAATCTTTGGGAGAAATCAGCATGATGAAGTGGTTACATAGTGAATTGTTTTGCAAGAGCGTTATTGACACATAGGATAGATTGAGATATCTTGTGATGACACCTGTGGAAAAGGAGTCAATTTGCAATAGGACAAGGGGGCTATTGGCTTAAAATGGTTTTACCATTGAGGAGAAAATAACCATGGTACTCTATGACCTCTGTTACTAGAATATTTGTATGCTTCAGTATTATTGATGTATTTACTGTCACAGTACCTCTGTGAGGCAAGGAACCACTACAAATTACATCTTTCACAAAGGGAACTGAGACACAGCAGGATTGTAAGCAATTTGCCCATGGTCACACAGGATTTATGTGATGGAACCGGGAGCTGAACCCTTGTTTGTCAATCCAATCAACATTTTAAAAGCACAAGGCTGCCTTACTTCTCTAGGCCTCTAGCCAAAACTCAAATTGAACTCCATTGGGGACTTTTTGTAAACTGTTCAGATGAATGTTTCCTTCCAGGTATTCTTTCTTTATAGGCAATGGGAGGTGGGGAAAAGGTAACAAATAAAATAAAAGTAAGAATATAATGTATATTAAAAGTATGAGTTAAAGGAGTTGTATCAACAGGAGTTGTGGGTACCAAGCTTCCTTAGATTACTAGCTATACATTTCGGCAGCCTCTTCTCTAAAGGTCTTCAGGTCAGTTTTATGTGACATTTCAGACTATATATTTCAAAAGATATAAAAACTACTGGACGACTATATAAAAACCAGAACTTTTTATATAGGGACTGAGCTGGGACTCAGCTTTGGTGTACTCCCTGTAAGCTAAGAACTGCTATGTTCCATACAAACTGTATGGTTCTTTGCAAAAAAAATAACAAAGACCTAATTCTGCTGCTGACATGTTTCCCCCAAAATGGCATTTTTAGGCACTGTTACTTGAACAGTAAGAATGCTCCCTCTGGTTGGGAGCACTGGCATGTGGCTGGCAATGGGTGACAGGCAGGAGGGGGGAAAACTTGATTCTCACCTAAGCTGAGCTGACCCTAACATGATTTGGGCCACACAGATAGCTAGTATCAGCTATGCAGCTTCTGCTTGGGTTCAGAACTTTGTTCTCTTTGATAGGTGTAGTATCTTTCTAACATTATTTATGGCCCTAGCTCTAACCACATTCCCGGAAGACAGTAGTTCCAGAAATAATGTTACTGCTGGAAGTGTTCGGTTCAAATGTACTACTCCCGGCAAGGCTGTGACAGCATGGTATGTGTGTGCTTGTGTGTATATATGTCACTGCCTTCGCTTATACAAGAGGATGTGTTTTTAAGTATACTTATCTATTAGGAAGGCTGGTTACATTTATTCCAAAAGCATATACAACTAGAATAAAATCACCCTAGAGGTGCAAGGCAAGGAATAAAAAATGTGAACTAATTCTATAAATCCAAGTCATATTTTCTATATGACAAATAACCATTATCAATCTCATGCTAAGTGACTGTTTAAAATTTTAGAAGTCAAAACAATTGAAAAATTGAATCCTTTATCATAAAAGTCAAAATGACAATTCATCCCTCTCAAGTGTCACAGAGCCCTAAATTCCCAAAGCCAATTCATTATGGAATAATAAAATGAAAAAAGTTCTAAAAATATATAAATGTCATATTCTCTTCTCAAGCGATTCCACACTCTGAAGCTGCATCGTATATGTCTTTTTTTTAGTTTAACAAACTACTCATGCTTATTTTTTTCCATCTATACATTGAAAAAAAATGCTGAGAATTAGACTACACAATCCTATCTATTCCAAAAGAAAAATCAATTGAATGATGATGCCATACTTTTGCTTCTTTCTGAAAAATAAATATTAGTTGGAAAAGTGATTCTTAAACTGCGTATCAAATTGCCCAGATCTCTTAGGGGTTTTTTAAGATTAATTCCTTGAAAATGAATCTATCAAACCACTTAAAAGAAAATAGTATTATTGAAAATTCATTCCTGTCTTAAATTCCTCCTTTGTGGATGGTATCTCTCTGAATTTATTTATGGTTTCTTAAGAAAATTTCATAAAACTGAGATTCACCATTTTTAATAATCTCTTCTGTGGGTTTTAGATTTATGAGACTGCCACAATACACCAGAGATAATCCACGTAGACATTGATTTTGTCAGCAGCATTGCTTACTTCCATTGTTCTTTAGAAGTGACTCCAGCATGCCATGCACAAATATGGTTTCCCGTTGAACATTTGTTTTACATCATCATGCATTCCTATTTTAACAAAGAAGAAAAAAAGAAGTCTCTATATGTTGGCATATGTAATGCAGTGAGGTCTGAGTGACACATTTTCTCTCTTAAAATGGACAAAAATACCTTTTAGTCAAAAATGCGGTTCTGCTCTTTTCTTTCTTTCCTTCTGTGGCACATACAGATTTCAGTCTTATGGAGTCATGGCTAATGTTCGGTGACCTGTTTTTATGTTCCATCTTTCAGGAAAAGGAGTAGGAATTTTTGACACAGAATGACAAAATTAGTGACACTGCTCAATTTCACAAAGTGGCAACAGCAGTAGTAAGCAAGTGCTTTTCAGGGGCCACTGGCAGCATCAGGATCATCACCATAAGCAAGCGGTTCTCCCAGGCATTTAGTGGTGTGTCATGTAGTAAACTGCTCCTCCACCCAGCTTTAACATGGTAGTGGAGATTGATGTATGCTATTGTGTAAGTATCACACCATACCAGGGTTTCAGAACGTATGCTCAAAGAACACATCAAAGCCTGAGCAGGTTACAACTATCAGGAAAGTTTTTCTTTTGACCTACAGATAGATAAAAAACATCATAAAAGGGAATAATATTGGCTTACCATATCTAAGTGTCAATGAACAAGCGAATTTGTTGTAAAGACTATTCTCGATTATCAAGACTATTCTCAATTCTTGGTGAAGTAAGGAGGGGGGGCAGCAAAACCGCAACCATGGACTTCCAGAGGGCAGACTTTGGCCTGTTCAGGACACTGGTTGAGAGAGTCCTTTGGGAGACAGTCCTGAAGGGCAAAGGGGTCCAGGAAGGCTGGACGATCTTCAAGAAGGAAGTCTTAAAGGCGCAGGAGCAGGCTGTCCCCATACGCCATAAGAAGAGCGGGCAGGGAAGACGACCGGCCTGGCTGAACGGGGAGCTCCTGCTGGGACTCAGGAAAAAAAGGAGAGTTTACCACGTGTGGAAGAAGGGGCAGGCGACTCAAGGAGAGTACAGGGATCTTGTTAGGTCATGCAGAGAGGAAATGAGAAAGGCAAAAGCCCAGCTAGAACGCAATCTGGCCGCTGTCGTTAAAGACAACAAAAAA
>NW_008795885.1:5777577-5796534 GCF_000699145.1 Aptenodytes forsteri | reverse complement strand
TTAGTGGGCATGGTGGTGTTGGGTTGACGGTTGGACTCGATGATCTTAGAGGTCTCTTCCAACCTTAATGATTCTATGATTCTATGATTCTATGACTAGATCTATTACACTATATTGCTTGGAATTGAAGCCTGTATACTCACGCTGCCAGTTCTCACCTCTCCCCTCACTTCTGAAGTAACTTTCATATTGACTAATTTTTTTAAAAGAACAGGATCTGGACAGAAGGAAGTGACTTAAGATAACACCCTCAGTAAGAGAAAAGCAAATGAAACTCTATAAAAGCCAATCAGACATACAAATGGCTAGCTAATTGCAGGTGTATTTTGGTTGCCCGGTAAGCATGTGCACAGCTTCAAACTAGCTGTGACGTGAACTATTTCTTACCTGGACATGGGTCCTGAGGGACTGTAGGCTAGGAAACAAAATATATATATTAAAAAATGGAGCTTAAGTTATTTTGCAAATAAACAAAGGGTTTTAAAATAACATTTTCCATAACTCTAATTCTAGTATTATATATACAGATTAGATTTTGCCTTACAATACAAGTATGAAAAGAAAATACAAGACTACTTCCCACTACAATCTCTAGCATGTCCAAAAGACAGAGGATTTTGCTGTAAGGATGTCTCTCTCCTTTCTCCTGCTTATATGTATGTATACAGGCTGACTCTTTGATTTAAATCCCTTCAGTCAGAATATGGAATTTAACCCCTCATGTTGAGTAGCTGATCAAGAGCCACCAACATGAGGGGATGCCAGCCCTTACTCCCTAGAAAACTGTCATTTCTACAACCTTATTAAAATTAAGCTTAATTAAGATTGAATTTAGCACCTGATGAGAAAATCTGCCTGTTCTTCAATCTTAAAGACAAAATAACATGTGCTTGTATTTTAAAAGTGACCCATTTTTTTGTAATTATCATGCAACCAGGAGGGATGATTTTTGTTTTATGATTATCTTTTTTACAATATGAGTAATTCAAAATACTAACATCGTTTGCTCTCAAATCCTGAACACGAGGATGGGTAAGGAACATTATACACTTATTAAAGAAAGCAGATTATTCCACTTTCTGTTATGGGAAATTATGTTTGGAATTAGTCTCCTGTATTTCAAGGAGATGCCCTTTTAATTGTCATAACCCACAAGAGAAAAGAAGTCAAGCTAAATAAAAATAACTTTAAACTCTGTCCTGCTATCCCAAATTTTGGAGATGAATTTTAGCACCCAGCTGCCAAATATTGTATTTTAGTGTCACTGAACTTACTCAAAACAGTGGTTGCCACATCTCAGACTGAAGATTTTCATCCTTTAAAAATACACAGACAGATATTCAGAATCAAAGCATACTTGCAACTTCACTATAAAGATTTCCTGCTGCATTGACAAACCAGTGATAAAACCATTCAGTCAGTCCTCAGTTCACTCATCTTGCATCAGAGGAAATCTCCAAGACACAAAGTGCCCACCAAGAAATTTTACCCATTGCAACAGGAAGGATAACCTGACTGGGATGATGGGGAGGATAACCAGTCCATGGGGTCAGTATATTCCGGCTGGTCCTCAGGGATGGCAAGGACTGGAATATCAGGCACTAGGATCATGGGCAAATAATGATGAATGAAAGACACTGCCCTCTCATTAAGTTCTACTCTAAGCAAAGTCCACTTAGACCAGATCATTTGATTCTTACTTTAGTTTAAAAACAAAGACGTCAGAGAAGACCTAGTATTTTTTCTTTTCGTATATATGTGCATGTCTATGACTAAAAATTGATGAGAACTACTACAACAGAGGTTATATCAGTGAAGCTATGATGAATCATTGGAGATGAAAAAAAATCATTACTTTCCACAGCTTTTTAAGTCATATCTGACATCTGAGTTGTTCTAATTTTGTTCTAATAGTAGACTAGATATACAGGGTCAGAGTAGAAACAGGGTCACTACAGCAGACCAGGATCCACTTCAGAAGAATGGAAGATTAGTGGAAGTTCTTCACTACAAATGAATTATTACAGAAAAGATCATGATTTGCACCATTTGATTCACTCTTATACAATTCTTAGATAAGTAAAGAAAATGACCTAATTATGATCATATTGCTGATGTTTTTGCTGTATCAGTTTAACTGAGAAAGAATCCCTGATCATGATGATGTTCCTTCTGTGACTCTTATGAAAAGAAAATCAGGTCCTGAAAAAGAAAGGTATTTAAAGCTCATTTCACCCCTTAATTGTGGAAGGAAACTGACATCAGAGGAGTTGGGAAGATTTCATACTGAGAATTCCACAGGCAATTTCTATCTTTTAAATGACACAAAAAGTTAATTTTAGGAAAGCCCCAGTAAAATGCATGCTGATTTCCTATTGTTTGGAAATTTCCAAAATTCAGAGCTACCTTTTTTTTAAAAAGTATTTTCCTAGACATCTATACATTCACAAGGTATTTTAGTTAATTAATTTCATAGTTTTCTCCTAAGAAACTCTTTTCCTCTACTGCAACACACATACCTGTGTACAGAACCGCAGGGTCATAAATAGACCTTTTTGTCAATGGCAATACTGCTGCTAAATTTATTTCCTTGAAACTTACTTCCTTCATACCCCTACAAGCCAAAAAATATATACCACGTTTTCCTTGAAATAAATGGAACTGACTGAACATATAAGTAGTTCTGAAAAAAATTGACCTCCAGCAGTGCTCACGTAAGTGATAGGATTAAACAAGCAGGTAATTTTTCTTTGTGTAAGAAAAAATTCATAAATGGGTTGCTTGAGAAAGTGAGTAATATTCTTGGGCTGGTATGAGTGTTGTTAACAATCACTACAAAACAGTGGACTAGACATAGATGCCCCCACACTTCAATGGGAAATGATTGGTGATTCATCTTAGTAAGAGCAGGAGCAAAATTAGAATAGAGTGGGAACAATCATACAGAATAGTCACTGTCTGGTTCATCCTAATATGCAGCAATATTAAAATATGATATAGCTGAAGCTCATTTGTTCACATCACCTTACTCATGTCATCATAATTCTCGATCTTAATAACCACCAGCACATGTTATTTAAATCATAGCAGTAAAATAGTACTTGAAGAAATCCTCCCGAGTAGTCTCTCCTGAAGCAACCACTGAATCTTAGATAGATAAATGTGCACAAGTGTGGTAGATGCGTGGTGCCTGTTTGTATTCATTCTGATCCTTTCCCAGCTCACTGCCCACCCCAAAATACCCTGCAATCCACTTTTAGTGTTAGTTACATCTATAGTTTTGTCCTGTAAAATGTATTTTTCCAAAGCAGATCTTTTACAAGACAACTTCTATTGCTTATACTTGCACAATACTGTTTGTCCACTCATTTGTAGGAATTGATGTAAGATTTTATATCTTCAGACATTATCTGCACAGAAAAACAGTCTCTCTAACTCATAATTGCACAGTTTTCTCTTGAATATCTGAGTAATCATTCCAGAAATCTCCCTAAACTGACTAATTTTAGAATCCTTTTGTGATTAGATCAGAAAAACATGGGATTCTAAATAAGATTGTGGTTTGAGGTGTATATTGCTGTGGAGAATTAGATATTCCATGAAGCCATCACAAGAGATTTCATTTTCCAAGAGACCACGAAATGAAAGAGGGGGGAGTGGGAGGAAGAATGAGAAAAAGTGGAGAAGGGGAGGGGGAAGGGGAAGGAGAAGGGGAAGGGGAAGGGGAAGGAGAAGGGGAAAGGGAAGGGCAAGGGAAAGGGAAAGGGAAAGGGAAAGGGAAAGGGGAAAGGGAAAGGGAAAGGGAAAGGGAAAGGGAAAGGGAAAGGGAAAGGGAAAGGGAGGGAAAGGGAAAGGGAAAGGGAAGGGGAGTGTTGTTCAAAACTGCATTAAAAATAGTTATTTCTTTGGGCTGCAGGCAGCTTCAAGAAAAACCTACAGGGAGTTAAAGTAAGGGAAGAAAGCACTATCTTATATCTGGGGCTTGTCAGTCATCTGTGGGTTTACAAGACAGAAAGCTGTTTCAGATGTTACTGTATGTGAAAGTAGGGTCCTTTAAAAACATTCATTAACATTGTAAAACTGAACTTTGGATGTGCAAATATGTATAAGAAAGTGAATGTTGTTCTTGTCTCCAAATCTGACTGAATGCCCACATATATTGCCAAGCACACAAAAAGTTTGCTACATTCCATATTTTATCATTTCTATATGTATCTATTCTTTTTATTAGCTAGCGTTGCTGGCAGAAATGGAGCAATCCAACAAAAAGATTGACTGTACAACATACTTAGACTGGACAGCACGGGCATTCCTAATAAAAATCTCTCCAAATAAACAAATGTGACGGGGGGTTTAAGACTGTTGTCTTTTCTTGAGCAAGTGTGAGCTGGTAGACTGTCCTCCTGAAGAAATTCCCAGTGTAGAAACAGAAAGGGGAAGGGTCTCTGGGGTTCTTCTTGGCGGTGCACCAGGCCCAGAGCCAGCAGACACCTGCAAGCCGCAGTCTGCTTTACCTCTGCAGGAGCTTTGCTTCGGTGAAGGGTGCTGGAGGGAGTGCAAAAGGTTCGGGCCCTGCTGCAGCCCCTGATCAGCACCAGGGCAGAGAAGTGGACGGCTGTCTTCCAAGGGTGGTACCCATCCCTCCCTGGCGGAGCTCCCAGCACCCAATTAGTACTCGGTCAAAACAAGGCTTCAGAGTTAATGTTTCAGCAAGATAAATAGAGGATGTTCATCCCTGTTTTGGCACTGTAGCATGTTGGTTTAGTCTCTAGCAGGGACAGCAGAGCATTAATTTACAGTCTGAAGGCCAGAGTCACAAGAAGAAAAGCCAGAAACATTCTAGGATTTTTTCCTCCCCATCTTTTCCTCTTTAAAGAAGCATTGTTTCTTCAGCTCATACAGAAAAATACAGGATTCTCTGTACCTATTAACTACAGCCATGCCTGGTAATATGAAAGTAGTTTCTGTGGAATAAAATAAAACCTTCTCTATCTGACCCTTGTAGGTAAAAACATGATATGGAGCTTCAATGGCTTCAGTAATTTTAAATACACATGAAAGTATCATAACATAAAAGCATAAAAGTAGGAGTAACAAAATCATGTTTCCAAAGAGAACTACCTCCCAAGATGTTGTTTGCATATATAGCATGACACTCAGAAGTAAAGCTGATGAGAAAATTAAATGCCTTCTTTACAGTTTTCAAACACTAGACTTAGTTACAGTGTTTAATAGCAGAACACTTTGTTTTGGTTTAGACTTCTATAGATCAGAATATTTTAGTATCATATAAGCCCCTGTGTAAATAAGTATGAATAAGGCATATAAATGAAAGACTATATGTCAATAAGAAACTTAACAATATAATTTTAATGTTATTGATGAGATAATGAGAATTGTGAAACAATTTTAGATTTATAATATCATGTAGTTTTTCTCTTTTAAGTGAACTCTGTTGTTTGAAAAAGATTGAATAATATTTAAAAATGCAATTTAAAAATACTTTCTAAAAATATTATTTACAATTTCATCTTTCAAGTTTGATTGTAGCAAAATAATTCAGTTAAATATTCTCACTGGGTGTTCAAATGTGTCAGAAACACATCTGATGTGCTAATGTAATACTTCTTTGAAAAGTTTGCTCTATGTCTATTCGCTCATACACCATAACATAATATTTAGAAACTATGGAACAGAAAAGAAGGTTAGATACTATACTCCATCACACAACGGCATGAATCGATCAAGTAAGGAAAACCTCTTTGTGTATATTAATTTACTTTGTTTGACCTGGACATGGGGATCTGAACTACTGAGAGAAACTCAAGGAAAGAGAAAGTTTGCCTAATAGAAATATTTTATAATTGAAATAAAACTAAAGAAACAGAATTATATAGACAAACCTTTCAGCTAAATGCCTTTTTAGTATGTAGCTAGGCACAGAGCCAAATTTTTTCTCTGCAAAATTTGGTGTCCTAAGTTATTCAGATACAGTTGAGTGTTTTACAGTGATGAGTGTTATTAGGACATTTTTACAGTGTTTGCAAAGAGACACAAATGCCAGAAGAAGCAGGTCAGTATGGCTACTTAAAACTCATTGGCACCTTCGGGCCTGGCATGTTCATATGTTTTGCACTCAGGACTGGCTAATGGGGAGGAGGGGTCTGGTAGTTCATGCAGCTCCTTCTCAGGTTTTGACCAAATGCACAGCTCATGCCAGGGCATGACATGTGCTGGGAGCAACACCATTAGGTCACAGCAAGAACAACTGTTAGGCAGGACAGAGTGGACAGGAGGAGATACTGGCCCTCCTGTAGCCACTATCACCTGCAGCCTGCTGTGTCCTGCAACTGTCATCTCCTGCATCTTTGTATACTTACTGAGAGTTTCTTCAGAGTTCACTAACTTGTGGAAAAGGTTTAGACCAAACTTCCAAAGTGGAAGGTATAAATATGTCAGCTTATCCAAAAAGGGTTTTGAAGTAGATCCAATAGCAACCCGACAAATGAGGCTTTCATGCCTCCCAGACACCTGCACCAGAGGAGGAAGGATGAGCACCCTCTCCACCTGCTAGGTTAACTGTTTTGCTCATAGGTGTGCAGGTTACTGAATTCATGAATTAATGAAGTAACAGATTAGAGAATTCATGTTAGACTAGTCTGCACAAAGGACATTGAGCCCCTGTTTGATTTGTCTTTTTTTTTTAACCCAATGATCTCATAAATTAAAGCTTAATTTAATTGTTATGTAAATTTGAAAGATCCAAGCTGACCATGACAAGAAGATACTTAGACAAAAGTGAATTAGCCAAAAACCCCTATAATGCTCTGAAACACTTGTGAGAGGCACTCCATGCAGTTGTGTGCTGTTGACATCACCAGTAAATGAGCACCTCACAAGTCTTACTAGGTCAGGTATCATCTCCCATTACCAGCAGATTATGGAAACAAGAGACAGTAATTTATTTTCTCCATTATGCATGTTACTTATAAATGTATGCAAAGACACCATCCCTGTTTCAGGAAGTCCGTTGTGGGACTTGACATATCCTGAAGAAATATTACTGTGGACTTGCCTTGTTTTCACGATCTTCCCTAGGCCTCAGCCTCTACAGAGTACAAAATACTTGGCTAATGGGCCTTTTGTTTGACCCTGCAAGACAAACCATGTTTATATTCTTCTATAAACAGATGAATTACTTAATTGTCCTGCATAAAAATTTGAAATGGAAGCTTAAATATTTCCTTTGCATTTGATCAGATGATTTTAAGGCAAAATGACTGGATACAGATATTTGCTTTATCTGGTAAACAGATTTTTTCCCTCCAGTTCATTTCATTTCGTAGCAACCTTATTTGCCTCTTAACAGTGAAAATATAGAACACAATATGTCATCAGAAATGCAAACCTTATGGTTCTATACATCACACCTTAGATACAAGATACTGATAAGATGATTTACAGTCCATTCTTTATGACCCAATCCTTTAATGGGTTAAAACCTTTTGAAATGGAATAGAGCCTAGTGTTGTTGATTCACTGTTACTGGGAAGGCTTATTCTAAAGCAAAGGTTTAAAAGTCAGATGTTTAAATTAGGAAAGAAGGCATAGCTTTACAAATTTTTATTGAGTGCCTTCTAAATTCTGAGATGGAATATCCTCCGTGGTTATTTCTTTCATACAAATATGTATACGCGATATACCTGAGAAAAAAATGGAAAAATACAATGAATCTTATTTTGAGTACTAGTGCATTGTTGGGTCACATCACAGGAGAGACAGTACTGTTTAAAGAAGATAAATTGCAGGAAAATGGTTATTATTTGTTCTCCATCCCCATTGTAATTTTTGCTCTGTGCTTATTACTGTGAATTAGAATTTTTGAGTGAAATCCAATCAGTATAGAAGGCTTTCAAATGGCATTCAAGCTTTTAATGAACTGATCAGAATGAGTTTAACAAATCCTTCATGTGCATAGAGCTTCTGATTACAATGAAACCATTCCAGCACATCCCTGGGGTATGACAGAGTCTGAGCAACAAAAATTAAACTGCTTGAATACACTGCAGATACAATGAGCTGCTTCAACCACAACTACATTTGGGCAGTTTCTCGGAGTCAGCCAGATTAGCTAGCTGATATTCATCTAAAATGATTGTAATTTACCAACCTTACATTCCAAATAACCATCAAATGTGTAGGGAGCTGCGTAGAGTTAATTCATACCTTGATGCTCCCTCTTTCAGACCAGACACAACACAAATCCTCCATCCTTCCTATAAATGCCCATAAGAAGCATTTCTCTGTATTTTGCCAGAAAGTTCACAGCTGATATATTTTACTGAAGTAAAATACATCTACACGAGAAACAAACACTGACTTCTGTGTGTTGAGAACAAAAATAGAAGTGGAATTTTTTGTTTTTGCTGTAATGGTGTAGTTATAAAGTAAATCTCATTTTATTGGTTCTTTCTGTGTGCCCTTCAAAATTATGTATATTGGTGAATAAAAGGAGGAGCAAGTAGCAATTTTTGTGAAGATCCAGAAAAGTTTTCATTTACAGTGATTTTTAAGAGGTTCGTTTTGCTTGAGAGCAAGGCTAACTCCTGGATGCATCAAGCAGAGCAGAAATTAGGATCTGTCCTTTCCGATGTACATTTCATGAGGATTATTCACTTTTCATAGAATCATTTTGTTTTTGCTGTAATGGTGTAGTTATAAAGTAAATCTCATTTTATTGGTTCTTTCTGTGTGCCCTTCAAAATTATGTATATTGGTGAATAAAAGGAGGAGCAAGTAGCAATTTTTGTGAAGATCCAGAAAAGTTTTCATTTACAGTGATTTTTAAGAGGTTCGTTTTGCTTGAGAGCAAGGCTAACTCCTGGATGCATCAAGCAGAGCAGAAATTAGGATCTGTCCTTTCCGATGTACATTTCATGAGGATTATTCACTTTTTCATAGAATCATAGAATCATTTAGGTTGGAAAAGACATTTAAGATCATCAAGTCCAACCATAAACCTAGCACTGCCAAGTCCACCACTAAACCATGTCCCTAAGTGCCACATCTACATGCCTTTTAAATACCTCCATCACCTATAACAATGAAAAGTGCCTAGTTTGGGGCTACCTTTCAGGACAATCAGGAAGTTTAGCTAGTACAAATTATAGTTCACACTTTTTTTGTGAGAATATTCAAGATAACCTACACAGACACATAAGTGAGGTTCTTATTCCTCCATATTTCCTACTGTACATTTGATGTAGGTCACTGTTAAATAAAACCAAATCTATTTTATGTATCATTTCTGTGAACTGTACCATAAGTTATTTCTCAGCAATCCTATGTAGATCAAACAAAATATTAGTTAAGCCTTTATTCAGATTGTTTACTTTTTGTAGCACAAATATCTGCATGAAGTGACTTGGAACAATTATTTCTTTGTTTATGAAAGTAATAAGTATTTATCTATCAAGTAATTTCTTTTAAAACTTTGTACATGGCCACCTTTTTAATGTAACCAGATGTGTAAACAAAGTTAATTTTTAGGATTTAGCTCTGTTCAGACATAACAATTACATATCTGATTACATTACTATTATTAAACACTTTTTAAATATGTTTTCCAATTAAACAAATCCACTCACTATGTATTCTTGTGATCTTAAAAATAAGCTTTTTAAAACTAAAATATAAGTAAGTGTAAACTAATTTTTTCTTTTTACAGTCTCTTGTTCTGCTGTGGCACAATAAGCATGGATCCTATAAAGGGGAAATATGAAAGCAGGATTGCAGCTGAAACTATCCTGTTATGTAATATCATAGGCTGCACAACTCAGTTTTGATATTTCTTAGCTTTAGCTTAAGAAATATAAAAATAAAACCCCAAACGTATTTGGGTTTTAGCCTGAGGACTCATATGCTGTTTGTTTTTCCAACACTCACAAGGTAATTGAAGCATCTCATTATCAGCATGTCCTACCCTTTTGATGAATCTGATAATTTCTTAGAAATGTCCTCCATTAGCTATTGCTTTAGAACCTTGTACCATGACATTGTGTCTTCTTTCTGAATTTCAGAACACGTGTATCCATTATTGATATATGACACAAAACATTTCCATGATCAATGTTTTTTCAGGAAAAAATATGTACCTTTCTATAACGTTTCAATTCCTTGTTGCATAAATAAAATTAAATCTTCTTTCTGATATTCAGAGATGAGGGTTTGTTCAGAAATGAAACTAAAATAAATTCCAAATGTCAGAATTCTTTGTTTAATAAATTTCCTGTTATCTACCCACTTTTCCAGGACTGATAAAATGAAATCTTTCCCTTTCTTTTGCTAAAATATTGAAGCACCTCACTTTATTCAAAACAAACAAAACAACAACAACAAAAAGAAAATTGTTTCCAACAAAGTTAAATACCTAGAAAATGTTTTAGTGTTTCTTTGGATGCATGATGGGTAACTTCAGTCTTTTAAGAAATGTGGTTCAGAACAGCACCTAGAAAATTATGTGCTGATACAGCAGCTGAACCAGCTGAACTGGCTGAAGATGTCAACAGACCAATCCTCCTCACAGAGTTCAGGACTTCTGTTTCCATAAAGATCTGGAAGTTGTGATGAAAAAAAAACCAACCTTGTCATATTTTTTTGAACTCAGTAAAGGGTTTTATTTTGGTCTGGCTGAAAAGATTTAATCCATGTTTCAAATTAAGTTTAAGGTTTAGGGGGGGGTGGGGGGAATTTAACCAAAACTGACTGACCTTCAAGTTTTTTGTGGATTTTCCAGTCCAATGGAAATGGTTAGTCCTTGAAACTAACTCCAGCTAGCTGAAGTGATACACACCAGAAGTGAGGGAATTATTGCTTACTGTAACAAGAAGTGTCTTTGGGTCGTACAAAGGTACTCTGATTTCTAAATACTGGTTTCTAAATTCTGAGGGATGGGACTATGCAGACACTTACACAAATATCATTTTAAAATAGATTTGATCAAAACAGAAAATCAGGCACCAGCATATAGTTACTTAGATTATCAGAGTCAAGTGCAGCCTTTGGGGCTATATTGCACAGCCGATACTAACCCTGTGTTTCAGGAATGTTTGCCTTATGAGCACAACTTAGTCTGAATTCAAACCAAATTCCTTTACAACTTCTTTTGTGGAAATCAGGAAACATTCCGCTATGTGTACAAACAAACAATAGACATTCCTATATTTTCTAATCTATTTTTAATTTAAAGGAGTCAGATAACCTCCAAGTTATTTCCTTCCAAAGACTATGTTACTTCTGGTTTCTTATATACTGAATATCATGGTAGGTTAAATTATGGTCCAGATTTTAAAGCATGTGCATTTAATTTAATTATAGTGACTTACTATATTGTATGTGAAGTAATACAATACAAGAGTAAGAATGTAAGGAAACTGCCACAGCTTGTGCTTGTACTTCTCTTGGTCAGTGCTGAGGCTAAATATAAGAAATGGGCAAACTTCAGGTACATGTTTGGTTAATTTTCTGTAATTCATAACCCATTGTTTATAACTATTGGTCTCTTACTGTTCTGTGTCACTTGACATTATTTATGTCAAATCACCACTGTCTGACATGTCATTTTGTAGTCTGATATGAGGATGTAATGAAATAATGAAATGTTAAAGAGAAGTCTATTTATCTTGGCAACCTAGAGCCACTTTAAACATAGATAACATCTAAGCATCATCCAAGAATAACATTATATGGCAAATGGTACATTTCTCTAGCCCTTTATTTTCTTCTGCAGCAGTTCAGAAACATGCTAAGACTCAATCTGAGTGCAATCACACTGAATTGTTGACACTTCTTTGCCCTCCCTTCTGTTGAAATCCTCCACCTGAAACCTAGGCGTGCTGTCACAAGCCATACTAGACAAGTTGAATGTCCATTATGTGTTGATATCTCTATGTAATTCCATTATGCAATCTATATGTAGGTCTAAATTGACAGCATGAATGTCAAACATAATTAAGTGTAGCAAATCTATTTCTACAATCAGAAACTTTTGGCACAACTAATTCAATGTATTCAAAACAGAGTATTTGAAATTTCTTCAAGCTGAGGACAGCATACTTGTGAACTGAGGAAGACAAAGATAAAATAATTTTGAATACACAGATGGCTTTATTTTAAAATACACAACTCAGGTAACTTCTCAAGAAGAAAACTGGCTTGGTAAAAAGATTTTGTGAAAGATATCCTTTTTTATTGGCATATTATAGCAATCTTCAGAGTAATGCTTTTAGATAAACTAACATGAAGTCAAAGACTGCCTTCAATTTCAGTTACTCTGAACTTTTGAAAAACTTCAGTCCTTCAGCTTCAGCTTGGTTCAAAATCTACTATTCTCAGTGGAAGTCTAACTATATTCAACAGAACTTTTGGAGAACTTAGTGGGCTTGAGGTCAGCCCACTGAAAAAATCATACTTTTAATTTAATCCTTGTTTTTATTTAATTCTTATTTATTTTCATGGAATTTACACTCTACTGAAAAACTACCTTTTGGGGGAACAATCATTAAATAAATATATTCATTCTCATCTTCACTTCTTATATTATATGGCAGGACATTGAAGATTAAGAAGAAAAGGCCGAGTTCTCTTCTGTCTCCTACATCATCAGCAACTGTTGAATGTATATATTCCTACATAATCTTTATTCAAGCTAATACGTACTTCAAGAGCAAAAAGAAACCCTTAGTTAATAATACATAATTGACCTGAAAGAACTAATTAGTTCATTTATATATTATGTAATATAGATAGAAATTTGCCTTCATTTACTCTCTTGGAGGATGCTTTATTCTGTGACAGCCAGCTGTGCTAAACTGCCTGGGCCACCTTCCACAGTCCCAGAAGTCGTCAGAGCATTATCTCACACACCTCAGTTAAGCCATCAGGGCTTCCATTATCACAGGCCGTCAGCTGAGAAAAGAAATGAACAACCTCATTGTCCTTGCATTTGATGGAAGACAAATTAGCTGAGGCATACCTTCACTCAAAGCTATAGTCAGGGCTTTACCTCTCTCCAGATCTATGCACTGTTCTTTAGCAGGCAGACAGAAGAGTCCAGCTTTGCTGGAAGCTCCAAGTTGCCACCTTGGAGATATCCTCCAGGTTGCCACACAGGCAGACCTATACTGAAAATAGCAGCAGTGACTAACTGGAATTTGTATTTTTCAGTCTTAATAAAAGCGCTGAAACCTGACAGATATCAGAATCTTTGCTATGAACTTATACCTATGTGCAGATATTGATAAAAAGTACTTCTTATTTCTGAAGGAAAAAAGTTAAAGAACATTTGTTTTGTCTCAATTTGCATCTAATCAAATTTCTAGCAGTTGCAATGTCTTCTGAAATTGAAGCAGTGTTATCAGCTTCTTGGTGTCTTCAAGTCTGGAACACTTTTCTAAAAAATACATTTCATTTCAGTCAGATGTTTGAGATTTTTTCAGAAATTATTTGCTGAGGGTCCTTGTATTCAGCTGTATATCAAGCTGATAATAATAGTTCCTTCTGACCTGGAAATCTAGGAAGCTTTTCACGGAAGTAATGAGTCAGGCAATTAGAGAAATTGTATAACAATAATCTCACTATTTGTCCACTGAGCACATTTAATGCGAGAGCAGTGTGTTTGTCATTCTTTCAGGGGGACTGTTTTGGAATACATAAATGTTACTTACTTTGGCACAAACTGACAAACTAAAATGGTCCTGAATAAAAGTATCCATTATAACTATAATGAATTAGTGTTCAAATTAATTTTAGTTTGTTAAAATCTTGAATGTAACCAGACCCAATTAATGACAATATTATTGCCAGGAGTAAAGTGTGCTTGCTGATCACATCTTGAAAACAGTGCAGGCACTGCAGTTAGGGCACTAAGCATTTTATACATGTTGTTGCATGAAAAGTTAGCTTCTCATACTTTTTTTTTCCCTAAAACTTTGAATTTAGAGAAGCATGCATTTACAGATAAAACAACATATTGATCTTCACCTTTAATTTAGAACAAACTAAATTTCTTGTATTAATGATCATTTTAAGTGACTAATATTTCTTGCACTTGCTGTTACATAATTCTCTGGGTCACTTCTTGATCAAAAATACATTGAAACTTCATAAGAAAACTATATAAAATCCTGCCTGGAAAATGAAAATGACTCCCCAGACTGCTAGCTTTGAAATGACTGAAATATATTTTTGGGGAAAAAGAACAAATCTGTTATGATTTATCTCACCTGCTTCCAGATCTCCCACAACTTCTTTGATTTTTCTCCCACATGCTTGTTCCTTCCTGCCTAAAAAAGCTGTTGCTTAAGTATCATAGTGGTTATAGGATACCTTCATGGAGCCTACCATCTGCAACACATGTGGGTAATGCACATACATATCATATATCTAGATCACAAATTGAAATATTAGCATCTGTAAGTGCTAGTCCTCATCATTTTGGAGAATAACGTTTTTATAAAATTCCCTGCGTACATTACTTTGATGCCAGCAACACTTGTAAAAGCACTTAGCTAACAGGAGTACTTCATATACACTGTTTAAGTATTTCTAAGAGTTTCAATGTAACAAAGTATATTGTGCAATATAGTATCTATGACAAACTCACTGCGCATCTTTGGGTAGCTTATTAGTTATACTTTTAGCCAAGTTCTAGGAGCTCACTCTGCTCCAGCTGGATCTCCAGTTCCCTTCTGAGATGTGTTTGCATTTTTCAAGCAGGGATAACACCCTTAACACATTGTCCTTCGCACAGTAGCCTTAACAGACAGGCAGAGTTACCAAGCAGCAAAACTCCTTCTTTGTCTGTTGGTTAACCAGCAAAAATTTCACAATCAGGAAACAGTCCCTGTGTTGAGGAGATAGTGGAGGCTGTCCATATTAATCTTAGGTTTCCTTTCCTTCCTTTCCCATGATTAAAGTTTTTGGGGGCAGGGGGTAGGGAAAAAAAGTGTAAAGAAAAGGTGGGGGGAAGGAAAGTAGTCTTTACAGAGCTAAGAGGTTTCTAACAATGGGAAGTATCAGTAGAACAAAACTTGATCTGAAATGCAAATGTGGTATATAATGTACAATAATTGTTGCAAACAGTCATGTAGTTATTGTTAATAGCCAATAGGAAACCTGCTCCCTTCTCCTGCCAGCAAAATCATACAATGATCTGCAAAATCCTGTTTTCTCAAAGACCTAGAAAATACAGTTTATAAGATCATTTTTAAAAAGTGAGTGATGGAAAACTCACTTACTCTTTGGAAACCAGCTCTTTTTACAAACATTATGTGAACTATTCTCTGTAATTTATTTCAGACTTCAGCTTTTATGTCAAATTGACATATTTGGTACAAAGTGTGATTTCCAAAAGCAAGAAAATCCCAGCATTTAGAATTCAATATTCAATCTATGTTTCTTTATGGAATTCTATTTCCTACCTTATTCTTATTCCAGTAATACTGCCCAATCCTTCTACAAAATATTTCTGTTTGTTTTCCTTTTGTTGGATTACACATAGCCCTTCCTCTTAAAACAACAAGGAAAAGTACAGATGCTGCTGTCTCTATCCCCTGCTATTGCATGCATTGGCACATCGACTAATTCTTGATTACACAAATGATAAACCCTCTCCGTGAACTACTAAGCCAGCCTGTAGACTTCCTTACCGTTCTCCCAAGTGCATGCCTCCTCAGGTGCCTGCTGCTAAGGCACGACTTTTTGCAAGGCCAGAATCCAAAAATTAGAATTAGATCACTGTATTTAATGATTTGTGTTCATTTAACCCTCCTTGTATCAAACTTTGCCTATAAAAATAGACTTGATTTCAATAATTAGCAGAATACTTTTGGTTGGTTGGCTAGGATTTTTTTTTGTTTCTTTATATTGTAGGTTTATTGTAGGTATAGTAGAAAATAAAAAGACTGACAATCTTTATTTTGGCAGAAAACTGTGTGTTCGCTTTGTCTAAATGAAAACCAGATGTAATTTGAACTATTTTAAACTGAGTTCTTCTAAGAGCCCAACAATTTGATGCTATGTTTGGTTTAGAAGTGTGATATAAAACTTAAATTTGACCTGTATTTTCTACTAACTCCATGCTACTTTGTGCATTATCTTCAATTAACCAGCATTCCCCTTTTTAAAATTCATGTGGCAACAATATATGAAATTGGTTTTAAAATTTCCTCTACTGAACTCAAATAAAAGAAAATTTTATCTTTTAGTGAAATGTAAAAAAATTATTTATGTCAATCCAAAGGTTGTTTTGAAAAAATTAAAATATTTCACTTGCAAGAATTTGCAATTAAACATTTTTATTATCTAAACTACTGTCCTCAATTTATAATCAAAGCTAACTATTAATCAAGGCTCAATTGAATTTAAATTATAAAGTGGTTTTCTTACTAAAACTGTATTATTTAGTAGCTGAAAACAGTCTTTTCTAGTTCTGAGCTAAACCAAGATTTGGTTTATATAGCTGTGTTACCTGAGGGAGAGAAATAAAACTTGTACATCTTTCATTGTTCATTTGACTAGTTCTGTTAACATTCTGTCCAAAATCAAACATCTAATTAAGGATAGAGGGCACAACCATGCAAAACACATTTTTAGTTTCAGTGTGAGAAAGCAGAAGACTGTAGCTTGTGGGATCCAGTTCAAAACACATATCTTTATTTTCAAATGTGATTGTTTTCACGCTTAACTAAAGAGCCTTGATTGTGCCTTTTTTAACTACTTAGACTAGCTTTGAGTTGAAGCAAACCAAGACGAAATCTCTATAGCCAAAGATACATGTCCTGTCCTATTTCAGTGATATGCATTTATGCAACATGCAAACTGTAACCTTTAATCATACCAATTTTCTTGAACTAGAAAATTAATAGGTATCCCTCAGAGTACGCAAGGTAGTATTTGCTTAGTTAATGAATTCAGTGCAGTCTGACTTTTACCCACAGTTGGTCTGTAAATTGCAAGAAAAGTACTCCCTGGTTTTGGCTAGCCACATATTTACAGTGAAGAGTAGAGGGGCGCTACCCCTCCTATTAACACTGTCTAGAGCAGTAATAAGGCCTGTAGCAGTTAAGCAAGTAAGAAACAAATGGCTCTACAGCTCTCCCCCTGTTTTCCTCCCCTTCTTCCTTCTCACCCTAATCAGATAAGGGCTACATCCATCCTGACTTGTACTACTGTTCTCAACTGTAACTATAATGAATTACGTGCAATACAGACTAATCTCTTTTCACTCATACTACTGGTGAACCAGATATGGATAGGAGGATTCCCAGATCTCAAAAGTGACCCTCAAGAGTCCATTCTTGATGTACATTATGCTACATTAAGTTCAAGAAAGCTGAAAGTTCTCTTCTTTGGAACTAGTTTTAATTAGCTGTTTGACTAAGGATTAAAATAAAATAAGGTGAACGCTTCAGGCATAAAGAAAGGATTATTATATTTGGGACACAGTGACAAAATTAAGACATGAAATCAAATGAGACAAAAATTCAGAAGGCAAATCCTCTTTTGCTTTGTACTATACTTGTTAGAAGAAATGGTCAAAGAACATTATACTATTAAGTTATTACTTTCAGGGAATACAGTTTCTTTTAGGTGTATTTATTTTTCTGAAAGTTAGTGACTGCAAAAGCTATAACAACAGATCTACATACTTAAAAGATGAGCTGGAATTAGATAGAAGAAATGCTTTTAAGCATATGAAGCTACTGATTTTTTAAGATTAGTTTACTTGTCAAGGAATCCATGATGAGTTTGCTTGTATTTGTGTTTTCTCATGTACAATAATTATAATAGATTGGTTTCTCTTTGTGACAGATCACAGCACTACCTGAGCTTGCAAAAATGAAGACTATGGCCTACATCACCTCCAAAATTTCTGGGGGAAAAAAAATGAAATTTGTTTAGCTAACTGAGTTTTCAATTGTCAAGCTCCCAGACCATTACTCTCTCAGATGTTAGATACCTAGCATCATCACAGTTCAGAAGTAGTGTCTAGGTAGAGATCACACCTTGATGAATCAGCTATGCTTGCACTATATGCACTTCTTCCATTACAAAATGAAAAGATATCCCTGATTAGAAATCGATGATGCAAAACTAACGTTAACATCTGACAGATTTTCATTATGATGATTGCTTCTTCTTAATTCTGTTCCCAAAAGTCACCTAGAAGTTGTACTGAACTTGAGTTTGCAAACAGAATACCCTATACACTATATAGTTATGCTGGGTTAAAGGCTTACTCAACATCTGCATATAATGCTACTTATAATTTTTACTTACTTACTTTATGGCATTTTCTAGAAAGATGATGAGTAAAAGGCAGCTTGAGAGTCCCATAGGACAGTCAATCCCTAGGATATCATCACTCATGTTAAAGAGTCAATGTGTTTTTTTAATCATTTTCTGAATTATAAGACCATTATTCAATGCTGAAACATTTTATACTTTGAACTGCAAGACATTTATATGCTCTAGGAATTCTCACATTTTAAATTGACTCTAAAGGAATAATGTCTGAAAAGCATCTGTTGTTTACTTTTGAAAAGAAATCTAATATTGTGTTTACCCACAGATGGG
Source organism: Aptenodytes forsteri (assembly GCF_000699145.1). Lineage (NCBI taxonomy): Eukaryota > Metazoa > Chordata > Aves > Sphenisciformes > Spheniscidae > Aptenodytes > Aptenodytes forsteri. The sequence goes on along the minus strand of NW_008795885.1, from coordinate 5,777,898 downwards.
ATGAATTGAACACCATTTTCTACTGCAGCTCTGTTACTGCCTTTCAACAGTGAAAACATTTATCTTTGGGGGCAAAATTCTTCCCAGGAAACTAAGCAAGAGGAAACATTGGCAGGAGGATCCCTGCTTCAACCTTGCATGGTTTATGTGCCTTGTAAGGCCCAGCATGATGAGGATGCTGGAATCTCTCTTTACAGAAGTGAATAGTCCGAGATGGGAATGAATCCAAAACACAGAATTATGAAAACAATAACATTATTGTTCAACTTAATCTTTTAAACAAAATGGAAATAATGGGGGGGGGGGGGGGGGGGGGGAGAA
>NW_008795885.1:5771175-5777482 GCF_000699145.1 Aptenodytes forsteri | reverse complement strand
TACATATATTTTAATCTCTGTTTTTCTCAGAAAGCAGAGTACCTTCAGCAGTGTATTTGATGCACATTGCAAGGCTCTGATCCACTGATTTCAACAACAGGTGATAGATTACATAAGAAGGATTCAGTGCATGCTGAAGCAGAGGATTTTTAAGCTTTTTTTCAGATCAGTGCAAATTTTTTTCAGATTCTTCCTCAAAATCAGTTCTCTAAACCTGAAGTACCTATTATTCAGTTTCAAACATGAATCACAAAGGTGATATAAAGCACTTTTTCCTGTATTCATTTTCCCACCTTGGCCAAATCTGAGGGTTGGAGCCAAAGCCAGACCTGGGTCTCAGAAGAGTAAAACCAGGGTTTTGCTGATGTGGCTGGACCACCTCTGGTTCATAAACAAGGTCATTTAAAGGTAGCTTAGGCATCTCTGCATAACAAAGCAGTCAGGAATGACTAGCTCTGATCTTCAGGTCCAGCCACCCAGTATTGCACATAGAGATAAAGTATTTTCTGTGGCTTTGCTGAGCTTCCAGAGCCCCACAGTGCAGACGGCTGCTTCAGACAGCTGAAGTACAAGTCAGTATTGCATTTATGACAGCCAGGAACTGCTGTGTGCCTGGGGGATTTCCTAGCTGCCCCCAGCTGTGCAAATGGATCCAAATGAAAATGAGAACATGGCCAACTAAATTGTCATAAAATTCCCATTAAGGAATTATACAATTCTTCATTAAATCCTTAGCTTCCTATTTATAATTAGAGATCTGTGGGTAAGTAGAATAATTTGAGCATTTGCAGCTAAGTTACTCCAGGTGTTATTAAACTAATATGATGTAACTGACATGTAGCATATTGCTTATTGTCCCCTAGGACCTGCATGGAGAAAACATGTTGCATCTCCTGAGGCCAATAAGATGGAGAAAACATTTTAATGAGAAAACAGAACAGTTTTAAGTAGCATTTTAACACCATAATCCAAACTATACTTTGTATTTTATGAACAAAACCACTTCCTTGTTGTGAAACAGGAAATATAATTAGGATGTTTGAACTGTGGAGGTTTTGTCAAATACCAAAATAAATAAATGAATAAAATAATGCGCATGGGCACCTGAATGAAAGGAATACAGCTCCAGAGAGAAATACTTGTAACATGGAACAGTCAGCCTGTTCACAAAGAGCCTGCCAATGCACAGCTCCATAGATGCATTCCACTTATTAAGAAGCAGAACAGGTTTGAAACTGGGGTGAACTAACAGAACTACTGAATGCTTTGTGCTTGCACTGAGGGATGATGACAACCCAAGAAAATACTGTGTGTGCCCTGAAGGAAGCTGTAGTGGTTACCATGCAGCACTGCTGGCATTCCATCCTTGAAGAGGAGCATAACATTTTGAATCTCTACCGGTATCAAAGCGCAAGAATTATTATTTAGTTTGTTTCATAGCAATAATATCTGACCCAAGGTTGGTAAGGTTTGTTTGAGGAGCTCTGGACAAGATGTAGAAAGAGAGGCAGTTGCATTAAGAAAAAAAACAACCCAAGGGATTGAACCTGAAAAATCTGCCACAAGTCATTGTAATTACCACATATACCAATTTCCCAAAGCGTAATTATATTGACATACTTCTCAACTTCCCACAGGAGTATTTTGGATTCTCATCATTAACATTAATTGAAATATTACCATATTGTAATTATTACCGCTTTGTAAGCGTAAGACACTACCATGGTTTTTTGAACAGGTTCCTAAGTCCATGTTCCTTCTATGCCTTCCCAAGAGAACAATAGTGATTTGCTAGTAACAAACATGTACCGCACACACCTCTGCATCCACATGCATACATGTTTTTTCTGAAAAGAAAGACAAAAGAAACTTCATGAATCAGCAAAGGTCTGCAAAAAATTTTCCTGTCATACTAATTCAGCAGCAGTGGTAGCAAAAGGCAGACTAGCCAAATTACACGTCTCACATACACGCTGGAAGATATGTCAGACTCCTGGCCAGTGCTCCATCTTTTCTGAACAGAGTAAATTTGTCCTGAGAGTCTGATGCTAACAATAAACTGAATACCAGACAAGCTTATATTTCCATGGCGAGTACTGTCGTGATCACAAACCGAGATCTGTATTTCAAACCAAAAAATGCAAAGTAAAAGCTATCTTTTACATCTTTGAACTTAGGAATCACATATTCAGAGTAGGAACAGTACAAATTATATCCTCTATGGATTCAGCATAGAGAATTAGTCACAGCATTGATTAAACATTGCCATGAACTTCCATGACTAAAATATCACCAATTCCAGTCATGTTTTTGTAAATCATAACATGCCAACCTACTGGAAGCATTTTAGTATAAAATAAGCTACTTAGCAACAAACCCAGACTTCCTTTATTCCATTTACAGAATATATAAATAAATGAAGGTATCTGCTGTAAAGCTGGTCAAAACAGTTATGGGTGAGAAAAGTTGTAACTTCAAACTAGGGAAATTTTGGGAAATGTGTCAGTTTCTATTAAAATGTCAATGGCAAGCCTGGGAATTCAAAGAAGAAAAAAACAAACCAAAACAAAACAAAAACTGCAAGACTTCTGTAGGCAGCATCTATACACAGGAGAAATAAATAACATGAACCCATGTTCCTACACCCACGTAAGTACCAATGTCATCAGCCTATTAATTATTCTAGGACTTACCTAGGATTTTCTTTCTCCTTCTTAAAAAAAAATAAAAATGACAGATAAGTAAATAAATAGAAAAGGTGGACTTTTCTATGCAAATTGACATAAAGCCAGGGTTTGAAATCTCATTTTTTGACACAATGGAATTTCTAAAGCAAAAGACCCTAATCTTTTACCTTTTTTCTCCAAGCCTATACAACACAACTGCAGAAGACCAATCACCAATCAGAAGGGTGAAAAGCAACAGTTAGCAGCTTCTAAGCAGAGATATCATACTACTTAGCCCAGCATGCATTCCTACACAGTGCACAAAACTGCATGATGTTTGTTATGACTTCTTGTCACTTGTATCCAAGTCTCTATGTTCTGGGTTTTGGTTGTTTTTTTTTCTTTTAGTCATACAAATGAGTATATGAGTTACTTGTTTCAAAACAGATTCTAACTTGTTTGGAACACAGATAACTTCCTTTCATCCTTTTATAAGGGACCACAATGTTCTTAGCCTGATTCATGCTTTTGTGAAATGCTGTGGTGCAAATAAATAACAAAATTTAGAACAAGACCTGACTGGTAGATTTCCCATGCAAACCAGTTGTAAACCTGTTGCAAGAAATACAAACCAACTGACATTTCCCAAGACTCCTTCCCAGATTGTTTGTTTGTTTATTTATTTATTTATTTATTTAAAATTAAAACAAAGAATAACCTTTGTCTTTTATAAGGACACTCCACGGAGGATTTATCAATCACCTTTATGGTTCTTTAGCTTGGATTTTCAGAGAAACAAAGAGACCACTACTAGAACGCTAACAATGAATTTTTTCTCTTCACTGCTGTTGCTTCCCTTGTTATACATGATCTCAGTGGTTCCCAGTCAAAATGCAAGGCATCAGCTGTGTTTCAACACTCTCAAGGTAAGGCACAGCCTTGAGCTTAAGATAATAGGCGCTGAGTTATCTGTACTGGGTTTCTGAAATTTAAAGAAGTATAGAGCATTGCCAGCTTCATCAGGTGAGGCTAAGCCACAAAAAGGTTGTGAACATCTGATCTCCACCAATTTCCAAATGCAATCTCTCTCTTTCTCTCTTTCTCTCTTTCTCTCTTTCTCTTTCTCTCTTGCTCTTTCTCTCTTTCTCTCTTGCTCTTTCCTTCCTTCCTTCCTTCCTTCTTTCCTTCTTTCTCTCTCTCTCTTTTTCTTTCTCTCTTTCTTTCTTTCTCTCTTTCTTTCTTTCTCTTTCTTTCCTTCTTTCTCTCTCTCTCTTTTTCTTTCTCTCTTTCTTTCTTTCTCTTTCTTTCCTTCTTTCTCTCTCTCTCTTTTTCTTTCTCTCTTTCTCTCTTCTTTTTTCCCTAAAGGTTGTCTTTCCTGCTCTCTGTGCTTTTAATTTTGCTGCCTGGCAGTGAGAGCTCCTTCAAGAACAGAGGGGTATGTTTTTATTTTCATTATGCTAGCAAGATGACTCCCTTGTTCCATTTGCAACACACAATCTCCATTTTATTGTTATCACATAATTATAAATTTCTAATGGTAAAAAAAGGTGTACAGTAATATTTTGATTAAAATATATAAACTGTTCTGTAGCCAAGATGTCACTGTGAACCTCACCAGAGATTCAATCTGTTCATTGTTCCTTATTTTTATTGTAGTCTAATTTGCCAAAGTAGTTTTTATACTAGCATTCTGGTGCCTTTCCAAATATAATCCACAACATCTCAAATATGCCATCACATTAAAAATTGCTAATAGTTTTTTGTAAATTTAAAAATAAATGTAAGAAATTTTTCACCTTAAAGTTTCTGTATATCATCAGTGCTTCAGGAAAGTCTGTATTTTCTTACAATAATAAATACAAAATATTTCATGTGCTCAGTGATCACATTCTGCATTACTTAATATTTAATAGGTTCCTAAACATGTACAAAAAATAAAACTTATAGTCCCTGCTCCAAAACAATTACAATATGTTAACTTCAAGTACAAAACATCAATTTTACAGAATAGTTTTAATGGAGAGTCAGATTCAATAAAGTATTGGCTTGCAACTTAAATTATTAACTCCAACCGTGATTTTGAAGATTTCTGTTCAGTTGCTCGCTAGTTTGCTGCATTTCTGAGACCCATAATCAGATGGTTACTACATTTTTTCTGAAAGTGGCAACTGCAATTTTGAAACCATGAAGGTGGACAGAAGATATGAACTTCAGTCTCCCCCACCCCATACGAGAAGTCTATAAGCAACAGAATATTGTATAAAAGATGGAAGCAGAAAAACATCTCATTTCACCTAGTTGTTTTCTAAATAAACTACTGACTCCAACTTAAATTTTGAAAAGTAAAACAGACAGCTATGTCTGAAAGATGTTTATATGTGATGTGTGTCTGGTAAGTTGGAAGGCTACAGCTGTCTGTTGTCCCCTATTCACTAGCTTCCCGTATTTCTCTCCAGTCGAGGGAACTGTCATCTGAAAATTTAGCACAAAGACCAAGAATCATTCTCAGTAGTTTCACAGACATAACTAAGACGCCTAAGCTCAGACTGTGCTACTCCATTACCAGCTTGGATCTGGACTGTCCTCGAGAAGTACCTCTCTCTCTGCATGGAGTCCATAGGAGCATTACAGTGAAGGTTCTCCTACATTAGTGTTCATTTTGGTGCATTGATCAGGGTATACACCACTGGATCCAACTCCCAGATCTCACAAACTGCTTGTATCAACTGAGATCATCAGCTAGAATAAGGATGTGTTGAGTCTGCACCAATGAAGCTTAATTCTCAATACTTGGAGAACAAATACTGAAATGACAAAAAAAACAGTTAAGTTCTCACCTACCACAAAGTCAACCCAGATCTGGCAGATACTTGACATGCTTGATTTTACTACGATGAGGAGGTCCCTTGAATGGGTCAGGATTAGTAATAAAACATTCTTTGGAAAGAAAAGACTCAATTTGTACAACAATTTACCAACACAAGCAGCCCTGACTTCTATAAACCATCTCCACCTATGACAATTTCCTTCCCTAAGCTGACTCATGAAGCCCAGCCCACACCAAAAGAGCCTGAACTAAGGTCCTTGAAGACTCCAGTTCTCATAAATATTCTGCCTAATAACCCTCTAAAAGTGGGACCCATTTAAGATCCAGATAAGTTTTATATATGAAAAATAAGTCACTCCAATGCTTTAGCCAAAGAACAGAAAAGAAAAGTACCACCTCTAACGCCTCCTAACATTAGTATCATCATATTGACAATGCAGGCAAGATGATGAAACAGAGATGCTACAGGGTGTTAGAACAGCTGATGTTAGAATCATAGAATCATACAATCATTAAGGTTGGAAGAGACCTCTAAGATCATCGAGTCCAACTGTCAACCCAACACCACCATGCCCACTAAACCATGTCCCTAAGCAACTCATCTACATGTCTTTTAAATACCTCCAGGGATGGGGAATCCACCACTTCCCTGGGCAGCCTGGTCCAATGTTTCACCACTCTTTCAGTAAAGACATTTTTCCTCACGTCCAATCTAAACCTCCCCTGGCGCAACTTGAGGCCATTTCCTCTCGTCCTATCGCTAGTTACTTGGGAGAAGAGACCGACACCCACCTCACTACAACCTCCTTTCAGG
>NW_008795885.1:5748177-5768941 GCF_000699145.1 Aptenodytes forsteri | reverse complement strand
ACAATCGAAACACTCCCTAACATACAGGGCCACCCCACCACCTCTCCTTCCTCGCCTGTCCCTTCTGAAGAGTCTATAGCCATCCATTGCAGCACTCCAATCGTGAGAGTCACCCCACCATGTTTCTGTGACGGCAACTAAGTCATATCTATCGCGCTGCACAATGGCTTCCAGCTCCTCCTGTTTGCCACCCATGCTGCGTGCATTGGTGTAGATGCACTTGAGCTGGGCTATCAATTTTGCCCCCAGCATCGGCATGCCACCCCTGTTCAGACAAAATAAAAATCTTCACTTCTTCCACTGACCACAAGACTTGTTTGATTCTCTTTATCTTTAAACTTTAATTCCTTTTCCTATTACGTCATACATGGGTTTATAACAGATTATTCATTTGCTTCCAGAGAAACAGGGAACTGGAATTTTGCCCCCAGCATCGGCATGCCACCCCTGTTCAGACAAAATAAAAATCTTCACTTCTTCCACTGACCACAAGACTTGTTTGATTCTCTTTATCTTTAAACTTTAATTCCTTTTCCTATTACGTCATACATGGGTTTATAACAGATTATTCATTTGCTTCCAGAGAAACAGGGAACTGGAAAGCTTTCCTTTCCAAATTTTGGCCACATTTCTGAGTATATTATCATCCATTACACAGACCACCTGAATTATCATCTTTCACTCTGACAAGTATGTTCCAAATGCAGTGAATACAGCATTTGTTGGTAAAATAGGTACACTCTGAATCTTCTATTTGATGAAGATTTTAGGTATATTATTTTGTGATTACAAACCCACCTGTCATTTAAACTACTATTCCTCTTTTGTTGTCAGTGGTATGCTGTGAAACAAAGAGAGAAAAGAGGGGAAGCCCGATTCATCTTTAAACCCTATGTTAGGATGAAAAGTCAGATTTTAAAGATCTTATGTTGGAAGAGGAAATAAGTTATATAGACATTATGGCAAGGGATAATATTAAAAGCATGTATACATTTATACACATACAAATCCATATATTTTATATATTTTTATTATATATACACAGGGAGGAAGGATATGAAAATATTACCATTTTTCTGTTCTATACAGTCCTTCTGCTGTACCTTGTTTCATTATAAACTTTTAAAGTATGAGATGGACAAAGAGATGTTCAGTGTCTGAGAGCCTTTTTTCCCCAGGAAAGAGATTATCACAGTGAAGGTATAGTAATAGTTGCAACTGTCCCTCCACACATCTATCCTATCGTGATGTAAGTAGGAAATGTATTAGTTTACTTCACATAAACACACAATTTTATCTCCTTTTCTTTCCCTCTCCTTCCTCTTTTTTCCCCTTTCCTTCCTGGTTGTGTGTGAGGAGGATTTTCTTTCTGTATATTGTATCTCACTATCTCTTTGACAAGGACTCAGTACCACATTTTTCTGGGCTTCAGTAACTCAAGGAAACATGGTTAATTCTGCTAAGATTTCCCAAGTGAGTTCAAAAGAGTTATATAAACCACAGTGGTTAAATCCAAACCTTAGGATGTGATAAAAGTGCTTGGCTTCATTCATCTGCTAAGTTAAAAGAAGTAAAGAAATGGTAAGCAAACTATGGTGTAATAAATGTCTGCCACATGACATTCTGGAGTTGCTTATCTTTTGAACATTTCAATTTTACCTATAATTTTCTTTTCTTGTATTTTGTTTGTTACTCTTATTTGGTTTTTAGAAAGTATAATACCTACAAAATCCCGATTTGTTTAACCACAGGGACTGCCACTAAATGCTTGGGCCAGTCACCAGTAAGTCTACAGGCATCTGCCATGTTGGCTGGTTAAATGCTATCAACAGTGGATTGCCATGCTCCTTCTGTCTGGCCATTTTGTGGCTCTGAAGCTGCATGGGATTCAGGTTCATGAGCCATCCAAGTGATACTTATGACAGGGTTTTATCACTTGAGGAGCATTTATCTACTGAAAAATCCAAAGCTGTAACTATGAAGAAGTAGCAGATGCTGGGGGGAAAAAAAATAGAGGTTTCTAAGATCAGTACCACAAAATTGCCCTGTATCTCAGATGAATGTCTAGCCCCCTCCCATCCTGTAGTGGACCATGAGCCACCAAAGAGCTATTTTCACCTCTGTCCCAGTACTGCCCAATTCTTGACCACGGGCACCAGGGTGATGGACTACTCCTGATCTATTGTCCTGTGTATTTTCTGAGATACAGAAGAACAAGATACCTTTTGTTAACAGTTTGCATTATTTGAGAACAACAAAAAAGAAACTGAAATTATTAGTTTAAATCCAGACCAGGAATAGAAATACGCCTAAACAGCAGGTGCATTTCTGTCCTTTTGCTTACAGCTCCTCTCATAGCGATCTCCCTCTGTCTCCTGTGCCAATCTGATTGCTACCCTAATCCCCTTTCTCTGCCAGCTCATCTCATAGTTTTGCATCATGCCTCCTCTTGGTGACACAAATTCTGTCTTCCCATGTTCAGCAAGCACCTCACTGATCAATAAGGCAGACAGCCCCCTGCACGGGTGTCACCAGACAGAGCAACCCTGATCAAATTCCAGTTTAAGTTTCCCTGCTCTCAGTATTATACTGCACAACATCTGGCAACCTAGAGGGAAAATTATAGAAAAGGCCTGGCTTGTCTCCTGAACAGAAAATACCTGCTTCACCCAGCCCATGATAACTCTGTGGAAATTCAGCATGCTCATGACAATCGACATTGTAACAGAATTTAGCAATCAATCTCTGATAAGTTTTTCTGATGTTGTCTGAGCTGCAGTTTTAGGCAGTTATACTTTGTTAAATCTGGACAATGTTTCTTATAATCTCAAAGGACATTTCCTCTATACTAGGTAGCTTGAATACTAACAAATGCCACCTTTTTTTCTAAACTAACACCTGAAATGGCATACCCACATGGAGTTTGGCTGTTCTTTTATGCCCTTTAAAAAAAGGCATGCAAGCAGCATGAAAATTCTGTCCAAAATGGCTAAAGCTTGGCAAGCCTTTAAGCTGAGGTCAAAGGTCCCACAATAGAGACCATTACCAAATTAACATTAGGTATCATTGCCAGTGCCATCTGTTGCTTAAAGCACTTTCAGGAAGAAAAATTTGTACAACACTGATGTAGCATTATGTTTTAGATGAAAATAAGTCATGATGAAAATGGCAAGTAAGAACAAAATGTTTGGGGGGTTTAGTTGGGTTTTTTTTCTTATTCTGTGGAAACAACATACTTTGTCTGTACATCTGCCTCAGGAACTAAATCACAAAGTTCTCTGCTTGGCACTGCATCCTTACACAACCCTAAGAGTATACTCCTCTACTAGAGACAGCACTTAAAGATAGAAGCTCAAGTTTTCTGACCTCTGCAACTTCAATTTCACATGGATATCAGATTTACCTATCAGCTCCAAACTCCAAACACAGTGTGCCACTTCAGTGTCATCTAGTGCTGGACCTTGCATGAGCCAAGCAGATCTAATTTATTTCTTTTTGTCTGTTTGGTAACTGAAAATGACTTGATTACAGCCAAGCAAGTCAAAGGCTTAGAAAGTTGGAAATGAAGAGAGAAAAAACTTAAATTTATTTATTCATTTTCTCGCATTTTAAAATTTTTCTTGCCATTTCAGACTATTTTTACCGCCATTAGAAACTGGTTGTTAGACTACAGAGATATACAACATACACAAAACAAAAACCACCTGAAAATATTCCATTAATGGAAGGAGGTGATGGTTAGCAGTATAACTGCCTAATGCATGTTAGGACAATTATCACTAGGATGTATAGTCCCATTTCTTTTTTTTCCCAGAAAATCTAAATGATCCTATAGAGAACAGACAGTTAATATCATTACAGAAATAAATGGCCCAATTGCTTCTACCTGACATCCTTATTAACCATATGAGTCTAATCAAATACAGAAGATTCTTGTAAATGAACTAGCACAGACTAACCTGGGGTCTTGTTTAATATTGCAAACATAATGATTAGCAGCTGCCCGGAGCCTCTAGAAAGAAAACTGTGAGAAACCTAAACCTTTCTTTAATTCTGCATTTTTGTTGTGAAAATTACGGTAACATGCTTTTATCTTTCTGTACCTAATCAAATACAGGTGGAGAGGAGCCAAAGGGGGGAAAATGAAAGCAAGACACATACCATAGTTCTAGTGTTTATTGGGGATGTAAGTCAGTCTCAACAGACACTAAGTCACTGGGCTTTCATAAACTGTTGCATTCTCAAATTAAAAAATATTAAGGTTTTATGTGACTCCCCATTGTCTTTTAAAATAATCCCATATTACAAGGATGTAGGTAAATGATGTAAGAAATGTCATATGTCTGTAGGAAGACTGTGTTAGTAAAGTAGCTTAGGTTACTCTGGTTAATTTCTAAATGACACCTACTCTGTATTTTTTAAATATATTATAAAAATTAAGGATATATATTTCTTCTGGAAAATTAAAGCTCTTCTTTTAATTGGAACCAAACATACTTCAATGTATTTATTGAGAATGAGAACAAATTTTACATAGTATGTACAATAAAATAACAAAAACAAAAGGCAACAAAAATTTATGAAGAAAGCCCTCTAAACTACCTCTATGTCATATTTATTGTTGTTGGCATGCAAAAAAGAATTTTTTTTTTTGCAGTGAACATCCTACCAGTTCCCTTATATTTTACTTAAGTTATATACAAAGATAGGTTTTGCAACCAGTGAGACAGTTATTATGTCTTTATTTTATGAAATGGGAATTCTTCCCACCTCCCTTGTCCAGATATATGGTCTGTCTCAGTCCAATCTTCATATTAATAAAAAACCCAGACATAACCATCCTTCTACTTATCCAAGCCTGCTTCTTAGGGTAAAAGAAAAAAAAAGGTGGAACATGGCCTAGAAAAAAAACAATGCTCATTCACATCAGTGGATGAGAGGATGGAGGCACCTGGCCTAAAGGCGAGACAGTCTTACATGTGACACGTCTAATGCAGTTCCACCCCCTTAACCTCTGATTAAGAGGATTCTCAAGCATAGGTAGTCATTGTTGTGTTCAGTCTAAATTCTAAATACCCTTCTATGATTCAAAATCTTCACTCCCAAGTTGGACATACTGGCTCCAGATCTGAACAGAAGCTTCCAAGGTAACTACACAGTGGACTTTGATGTCTAAAAACACAGGTACAGGAGATTAAATATCTAGGAGACAGTAGCCATTTTTTATATTTAAATTCTTATTAATATGTTTCCACCATAATTACTGTAACAAAAATTACTGTAACAAAAAAAAAAAAAAAATTGGGTGTCTGGCCAGATGGTGCTTCAAAGTGCCTCTTTCTTATGATTATCTGTGAAGTAGAGCACTTACATAGCCAGTGACATGCACTCGCAGTACATAAGGCTATGCTTCACCTCTGGATTGCAACAAAGTTTAGGCAACAGATAAACCCCTAATTCCCCAGATTTGGACATTTCAGGCAAAGAAATTACCATGAAAAAGCTTTCAAGTTGTAACACAGGGCATCCCATGAGTTTTGGACACTGAGTGTCAGGCAGCCACACAGCTGGCTGGTTCGTGTACAAAACAACCCCTTCCATATAGAAGCTCCACCTGAAAATAACTATGCATCTAGGATCACAGTTTAAAATGAGCAGAATTACAGTGTAGAAGTCTTGCATGTTAGCCAGTCATGAGCCAAATTCATAGTGAAAAAAACCACAAAAAGAGTAAGCAGTTTAGAAAACTGTGCAAGTCGTGGGCATAATATACACAGATTGTGTACTCTTGAGAGTACATATAAATAAAGATAATACTCCTGATCATTGGGCTGCAAAGAAGTGCAGTGGGAAAAGCAAGGAATACAGTTGTTCAAAATAAATTTCCAGGATCACAGCATGCTTAAGAGAGGTCTGAGAATTTATCTGCATCCTCTGTAATGTTTCTTTCATAGAAAGCATTTTCTTCCTTAGGAAGGATAAATACCTCTACTCTAGAGACAGAACAAAACCCAGTTAAATAGATTTCTCATAGCATTTAAATTCTTGCAAGAATAGCTGAAACCAGTTCTGTGCTATGCAAGCCAAATTCAGAGCTGATTTAAGTAGGTCCAACTCTGTTTAACAAAGTTGTGCAAGTTTGATTTCAGACCTTTTTCATCATCATAAAATAGTTACACTGTGTCACCTAAAATGAAAAGTGTTTTTTCTTCTAAGTTCTCCCTAGTGAGAAAGTAAGCATTAGTGATTATTACATGGATATTAAGGTTCTGAATCAAATGATGCAGCACATTCAGTGTGAACTCTGACTCCTCGCTTCCTACACTCCACTGGGACCTGCACCTTTCATCCAAAGAAGTAAAATACATGTTTTATTTTTATAAACACTTCCCCACACCACCAGAAAACCTTGGGGAAAAAAAAAAAAAAAATCTCAGGGTCTGTTGTTGAGCTGAATTTGTTTGGAAGGATATATTAAAGGAACTGCAAGCTATATACGTAGAGGGAGAGAGAAAGAGAAGAAGCTGGGCATAAAGAGAAACTGTTAGTTACTGAAGAGCCAAAAGTTAGGAATTGTAAGGAAAAAAGGGGCTCTGGAGGAAAGATTTGCAAAGCTTACCGTAACAAAAGTGTTCTGATGGCATTTTTTCAACCACTAATGAAAGCAGCATGTAGTTAAAATGTAAATGTTTTTGCCCCAAAGGCCAATGTATTATGCTACTGCATTACAACGCCTGCATGTATAACGCATATTTGTATAAATAAGACACAGCAGAGAACCTAAAGGGCTCAATTCTTTGTTCCTTAAGGCTGATGTCAGTGGTAACTCTCTCTGACTATAACAAAGCAGACTCAGGCTTCCAGTGACCTGGGCTTATAAATCGATTTATGCTGGCTGTGATAAGCTAGTGGAGATACTGGGATGGTACCGTACAGCACACTGAGCAAACTGGACTTAATTTTAGACACCTAACTTCTCAGAAATTCACCAACATTTTACATTTCAGAAAATCTATGTATCTATTTTTGTAATCTTTCTTTTTTGTTTACAGAAATGCCTTCCCTGATTTCATAATAAATTAGATATATTTTGTATTTAAATGCTGTGAAGTAAACTTATTCAGCCATATTTTTTTGGCAGTACTAATATTTTATTAATGTTAGTCTCAGTTACTGTCTAATTTGATTGTATTGCTTTACAACCTTATTTATAAGTAAACAAGTCTTTACACAATGTAAAGAATCCTTGGCTGGCAAATAAAGTGTTATGAAAGAGAGGAAATTTGGTAGAAAACAGTGCTTCAAACTGTATTTTTAAAAACCAGTGAGTATTGTCTAAGACATATTTTTCCTTTTTCTATTCTTTCTAAATATTTGTGTTTTCAGAATTTATAAAACTGAAAACAACTGCCCCATCTGCTTGGCTCATGGTGCTTAATGCAGCGACAAAAGAAAATTAGTTTGATGCAATTTGCATGGCTTTTTCTTTCTTGCAGTTATACTGAATATATAACATGGATGAATACATTTTCTCTCTGACTACAGTTTCCACTTCCTCCTTTGTCTCAGGGCTATTTTCACATACCAATTGTAATGTGTATGAAAACAAAAGTATCATGTACTTGCTCTTTCAGTAGGACAAAAGAAGCTAGAGAAGCTGAGATATTTATTAGTCTTTCCCATTCTTTACACAATGGATATAAAAGAGTGATGCATTGATGTGTGCTTTGCCATGAAAAAATAACCCAATATCTTTACTAAAATAAATCTACATTTTTTTCTGTGATTTCAAGAAGCAGTTCAGGCTAAGGTTTTTCTATTGCTCTTTATTCAGTGTTCACCTTAGCAATCTGTATTTCATATGTACAGTTTTGGATTTTTTTCTTTCGCTAGAAGAACTTAGGTGATCAAGTGAATTTACTTAACTAGCATGAGAATTAGTATCTAGGAGTAAATCCATCTGACTGCTATGTTAATCATTTATTCTTCTTTTCCTGCCAGCACTAGCTGGTTTTTTAATAATGATATTTATTTTCTTGAAAAGCTGGTATAAATAACTTCAGTATACTCACTCAGAAAAATTAAAACATTGTAAACATATTAAAACAGCTTTCCTTTTTTAGCTGTGCTTTACAAGTAAAGACAAACATGTCACTCTTTAATAACAATCTTCCAGCACCTGACCAAAAGGTGTATTCTGTGAGAAGTCATAAACAACCATACAGAGAGTGGGTGAAGCACAGGTTTGAATGACATTATAGAGATTCTGCACTGTGGAGAACAATGAAAGAAAACTGCAAATGGTGTGAATCATAGCAGAGATTTTGAATTAAGTTTTAGCCTGTTCTTCGTTAGGTGGTAAGAACACACTGTGTAATAGAATTCATTTCAGATCTCTTGTTTCTTCAACATCTAGGCACCACCTACCCCCTCAAAAGAAGTGACTACTACATCCCAAAGTTGTGCAGGAACCAAGGTTTCAATTTTGGAGAGTTTTTTAAAGATATCAGAAAGTCATCTATTTTGGAATGAACAAAAAATTAAGTCCTCAAGATTTACCACAAACAGAGTGTTTTAAAAAAAATAGTTTCAGGTCACTTTGCTTGTCGACTTTTGAAAAGAAAAAAAAAAGGCATTTATTGCCATCTTATTCAAATTATTCACTTTTCATATATTGATATGATTATGATTAAACTGAATTAAAAGATATTTCAAAATAAGGATGTTCTGTTCTAAAAAAGTAAACGTAGTGAAGACTTCCACTTTTTATCAAAACAATTTTTTCATCAAAGGTAACTGATTTCTGTGGAACCTGTTACTGCCAACAAATTGTCATTTTCTGGAAGAATACACCAATGAGAACTTCCAGTCAGCTTCAATATAAATTTACATCACCATTAAGTAATTTGCATTGACACAATCCACGTGGGGGCGGGGGGAAGGGACATGTTCTTGAACATGTAGTAAGTATTTTTTACTTTCCATTTTTTCTATTTTCAGTCAAGGACAAAGTAAACCCACCTGGGGTTAAAATACAATTCAAGTTAGAGCATTTATTTAGAAATGTTTGAATTTAAAGGGTAAAATCTATCTTCCTTTGTGAGGCTGTGAGCATCACTCTTGTAAGATCAAATATTTCCAAAAGTTCCTGACAGCTAAAGTTCTAGACAGAGTAATCACTTTTGCAAAAATTGGAAAACATCCAAATTAGACAAAAAAAGTTAAATGTTCCCAACCATAGAGCTCAACTTGGAAATAGTTTCAAATCCAGAGAAACTAATCCATGTCTCTACTTATATGAAGAAAAGTTGAGAATTCCACTTGTGCATACCATTTAAGACCCTAATTTCTATAATAATGGTAGTAAAACATCTTTATTGCAATTTTAAAGCTTATAAAGTGGAGTCAAAGAGCTGTTGAACAGTGGACTTGTTCATTGTTTTATCCTGAAAATGTGATGCTAAGTCTTTTTCCTTTCTTCAAAGTTTTGAAGGTACAATTTTTAATATAGAAATCCTTTGGCTTTGAGCCTTTCAGTCTTAGTCTTTCCTTTGCATGAAAGTAGATTTTTGCATTCAGTATTCTTTTAAGAAGTTTGTACCTGAGTACAAGACTCATTGTGCATAATGAGATGACTAATTAAGATGACTATCACCTCTTCATAATTTAAAACTTTGGGTTTTGTAACCTATTCTTTACAGTTTTGACACGGGTAAGTAGATTTCTGAAGAACTAAACCATTAAGTGTGTCTTCTTTTAACATTGCATCACTTCAGCAAGATACTTTAATATTTGAGTGAATGGGCTTAATGTTCAAAATATTCCTGAGAAGAAAGAACAGATTTAAGGCTAATAACTCCTATAGTGCCATGTTTATTTAATTAGATCCAAATAGTGATCCCATCTCTATCAGTTTCCCTGACTCTAAACACACCGTTAGTGAATGAGCTTCTACACTTGAGCTGCGGTTACATAACTCCTACAGTAGGAACATTACGGGTAATAGAATGGATTTGGGCATGACTTGGCTCCAGATGCCTTGCAGGAACAGTTCTGATAATTCAGAAACCTGGCAAAGAGAAAGCAATAAGAATTATTTCTGTGTGGGTTGCACCAGAGCTTAATAGTTAACTTGTGCAAGAGGAAAAGGTTAAGTAACAGCCTCCACATTTCTGTAATATTTTCTCTCTCCACCCTCTGGCCATCACAAATAGCTGAGTGTGATTTTTATTAAACAAAACCCTGCAATGTTTGAGACTGGAGACACTTTTAGATTGGATTTATTCCTGATGGGTCAGTCTAGATCATATTATTGCCATCTGTTAGTTCATGAAGTCCACTGGAGACTTCAGACACAGAAAAACCACCAGTATAGGATCATGCACAGTTTAAGATAGCATTTTGTCCGGGAATCACTGTTCCTTTGATCTCCAGTGGTCAATCTTCTTTGTTCAAATTATAGTGAAATCGGGTATCGTTACCTATGTACAGTGAGGTGGTTCAACTATGTTTGCATGTGGAGGACAAAAACATAGACATTGCTGGGCTCTAATTTCTTCCTTGCGGTGTTTTTGAGATACACTTAGTACAATTCTTAAAATAACAACATGACAGAGACATGCACTGTCTTCCAAGCAGCTAAAACTTGGTATGTTCTAAAAAAACGTTGTTCATGCCTACATGGTTCAAGACTCTGGCCACAGCAGTGAAATCATGGGCCAGCTAACTTAGTTTCTTTGTTGCTTGCAAAACAAATAATAACATTTAGGAAAAGACTTATGAAGAGAACTCCATGCATTTCACATGTATTGTCCTGTCTTTCTACAAAGATTTTAAATCATTACATTTACTGGAAATACAATTAATTCAATTCAAGTGTCCAAAACAGGAGATTTCACCTCAGCCTGGCTGATAAGCAACAACTTCTAATGTCCTTTTGTTTTGTAGTGGTTTTATTATTAATACTAGTTTGAAGTGCCAAGAAAAAGAACAGGTTTCCTATATTATCAGCTTATCTAGATTCCGACCAGAGCTGTTTCTTACTTCAGTCTACTTCTGTCTCTCTTACTTTCCTTCCCATTTTCAGTATGCTAAAAGGACACTCTACGTCGACAGCTTCATCTGTTGTGCCGATTCTAGTACTCTAAGCTGGTTCTTCCCTCCTCCAGCTTGAATATTTTATATCATCTGCTTCTTTTGGCTCATTCTAGACAGGGG
This sequence comes from Aptenodytes forsteri, assembly GCF_000699145.1. Classification (NCBI taxonomy): domain Eukaryota; kingdom Metazoa; phylum Chordata; class Aves; order Sphenisciformes; family Spheniscidae; genus Aptenodytes; species Aptenodytes forsteri. Next base: position 5,757,724 of record NW_008795885.1, on the reverse strand, counting down.
CTTGGTGTCTAGAGGTTATTCCATATTGTAGAAAGCTTCCAACAGATTTCAATGGGAAATTGGGTTTTTAATGAGAATTTGCTGTTCATTAGAACTGAAGAATATGCAGAAATGATCTGAATTATGCTGCACAATAAATATTATTGAGCTGTGAGGGGAAAGGGAGACACACAATGCCTTTTCTGGAACAGGAGATACTTCATATTTCTTCATATTACAATGAAGCCTTAGAGACTTTTTGACATATCTGACAATCTCCAAGTTTGAGAGATCTACAGAAGACATCTAGAAAAGATCAGATATGCAAATTACAGATTTCATGGAAAATGGAAAATATAGAATTAATTTAGGCACATCCCAGATGAGGATCCCTTCACAATTAGCATAAACTCCCTCTCATGTTTTACATAAATTATATTCACACATATAATTTATTTCCTTTTGAAAGTGACTGATCTCTTCATAATAATATCCAGAATATTTTCAGGACCAAGAAGAAAATTAAGTGCTTATTAATAATTGTAATATTTGAAAAGCACATGATCAGGTGATGGACTCTGACTACAACTAGCAAATGTATCTTAGTTTAAAGAGTTCAGCAAAAGTTCAAAAATCTAGGAAAAATTTAATGCAAATTATCTTTTTCAATGACAAGCCAATGATAAAAATAAAAGCTGAGGCTGTAAAACTCAAGGGCCACTTGCATGGAATTGTAAAATGAAAGAAGTTTAATAACAGTTATACAATATCTTAGGGAATACTTATGCATGTTGTGTAAAAATACATAGATTTAAAAGTTGGTTCTGTACTTACAATTAGAGCAACTGTAATTACATGGTTGTTACATTTCATTAACACTAATCACACAAGGTTTATACTTTCAGAAAGCCATTGCACTAATTCATGTAATGTCTGTGTTCTAATTATTATCCTTATGTGAGCATGCTTCGTCCTTTAGAATTAAAGCACATTTCTGCCACTTAGTCAGTTTCATTACTAAGTTTATAGTTTTTGCAGATAACACAGCAGGTTACCTTTTATAGGTAACACAGCAGGCTTCCCTTCTATAAGGGAGAAGAAATGTGGAGCATTTATCCATCTTCCATAGGCTTTAGGCCAATGGCAAGACTTAGACATAGTCTAAAGCACTATGGGCCCAGCCTCATCACCGTAGGCATCATTAAGGGATACTTCCCAGTTATGTCCAGCAAAACTGCAAAATAAGCAGAATAACAAAAGGTAGAGTGCAATAAATAAAAGGTTTACAAACTTTGTTGTCATTTTGATCCTGAGATGAGCTGCAAGTGTAAGTCAGACTACAGTTAAGGGTGTTGATATCTACATCTCCACCTAATTATTACTAATTCGAAAAGGATATTTTAGTACTGGAAACCACCTTTAGCTTCTCAGATCTTTAATGAAATGTAACTTGAATAAAGACTTGTTTCTTTATCAGCAAATGTGGGTGTGATCAGTTAATTAACCATAAACATTTCTCCACAACAGTCTTATGGCTATTATACAGGCATAATTTATGTTCTTGCAGTTTTGATTCTTTGTGTTGCTGCAACATAGAAGTCAACCTTTTAAGATTCCCAGTTGTGGTCCCTATTCTTTTGATTATTTTAATTCTCCTAGATAGTTTTTTAACTCTTTACTGATTGCATTTTGCTTAGGATATCTTGAGTGATGTTTATATAGTTTATGTGATATTTATACCAACCACTAGTTTCATAAAGAATGGGAAGTAGTTCAATCTAAAACCCCAAACCTTGTGAAGTTATGGGGCTCTATTGTGCCTTGTAAATCAGACATCTGGAGAAGAAGCTCTCAGGGAAAAAGCTGAACATCTTTTTACATGTAGCTTCTATATGTGCTACTGTACCTTTCATATTTCTCTTTTTATCACCCTTTTTTCCCCTTATGCACAAGGCCAGGGAGCTATAACCATGAAAGAGAATATGTATCACAATCTTGAAGATGTTAACCCTGAGATGTTTTCCTCTTTAGAAAAGGAAACACGGTGCAATGGAGTGGGTTCCAAGCCAGTTTGAACACCATCAGATCACATGTCCCCACAATTACAATGTCTCCCTGTCTCACCCTTCCCTTCTGTTACTTCCCCACAGAGATATCCCCGGGTCTCTTCCTTCCCATTACCAGAATGCCCTCAGGTCTACCCAGTGGCTACACCCTCCACTATAGCATTCCTCTCCTGACAGATGTCCCACATCTTTATGAAACCATTTCTTCCATCTTTCCTTTCTTTCCAACACAGCAATATCTGTACCTCTGTCACACTTTAAAAGCCCCGTTTCTGCCATGTCATCCTTCACTTATTAAGTACCCAGACTCCCTACCATTGAGTACCTCACAGTGTACCACCACAATGCCTCTACCTCTTCAGTTTCACCATCATATCCCAACACTCCCCATCTCCCCAGCCTACAATAAACTTTCCTATTTCCCCATCTTCTCCAACTTCTTTCTTCTAAAAATACAATACCCTCAAATTCTATTGCTGAGAGGAAAACACATAGTGCTTTCTTGTTTGACCAACCACAGATGAGATACATGCATGCTGACTGATTGGCTGCAGGATGAGAAAACACTATTGTCTTTCACTATGAACCACACAAACCTATATGAGCCACACATGGCTAACAGGTTATATATTGTAGAACCAGGAATACCTGTGAGTTAAGAATATCACAGAGGCTGAAAAAACAGGCACATGGTCAAAATAGAATGATTCAAAAAGACTCAGGCATTTATGTTTTTCTAAAGTTTCTGGGAGACATTTACATGTCATTACATGCCTCAAAAATAAAATCATACTAGACTCACAATTGTTTTTGTGGGCGAAGCCCAGTAGATGGAATGTGAGAAAATTTACTGAACTGGAACCAGCATATAAAATTGCTAGAAAACTTCTAGTTTCTGAATTCCTATGGGACTGAAGGCTAGAGTGAAAGCTGCACACTGATGCCAAAATCAAGTCAATTCTGGACATGGTCAGAAGTAGAAATTTAAGTATTATAGTATTGTAGGTGTCTCCAGGGTTAAGCAGCAAATTGATGGGGGTTCTGGGAAACAGAAAGTCTTGTAGGATATAAAACAGTCAGGAGCAATGTAGACATGACTCTAACAACTTAGCAAAATTCAGCCCATAAAATATAGGCATTTTTCAATAGAATTTGGATAAATCTAGATGTCTGTGTTAGACTGATTTAAAAAAATACCTGCAAGACATTACTACTGCACCCTGCATGCTCTTCCTGTTGCAACAGCAGTAATCTGACCTTGATAATTAATCTGACTTGATAATTAATTGTCTTTGCACCTATAAACACTTTCAATGTATATGCTTAAATATTTCACTAATTCCTAAATCCAGATATCATTTCTACCAGAGAGTTGCATGTGGAGATTCCAAGTTAAAATTCCAAGATTTGTTTCAATTTCCTATGCCAGTGGAAATTGGAAGCATTATTCTGGGAATGTGCCATGTTTCATTTCTGCAGTTCCCTTTGGTTCAGAGAAACATTATCTATAAAGATTAAGTGTAGTCTTTCATAAAGTTGTAAGGCTACATTTTCCTAAGTTCTGCTCTCCGGTTGGCTGATGACTGTTATAACTAGTTAGTAGCAATAGTAAAGCAGTGCATCTCAATTCACGTTATGTAGCAGATTACATAGCATATTTATCCCAGTTTATACAAATAAGGAAACTGATACATAATGACAATAAGCAACTCACCCAACATCACAAAATTAGTCAGGTTAATTGTTCTAAACAGAGGCCCTAGTATTGATTTAAGCCATGAAATTATACTGACTGCATCCTCTTCTATAGTTGGAGGTCTCAATGGTTTGTTCCAGACCTTCTGGAAAGTCTAATGTTGCCATCTCTTAATTCAGTCTATTTAGTTATAAAATGCTGGTATTTAAATACTGTCAGTTAACTGTCATTACATGTTACTGTTTGTTTAAAAATTATGTTTCAGGAATATTGAAGACAGCTTCCTTAGAGACTCCTGCAAAGAGGAGGAGGAGATATAAGACAACCTTCTATCTCATCCTCAAAACATTTAGCAATGTTACACCAAGGGATGAAAACAACCTCGAGAGACATGACTATCAGAGGGAAGGGGAAGATCCTGGAATGGTGAGGTACCATTTTTGGGACAGGCCATGAATGATATTTTCATGACAGCTGGAGTAACATCCTGTCATGTGCTAAACATCCCTTCATAGTTACTGGGTTGCCCTCAAAGGATAAGACCATCTAATATGGAAAACCTTGCAGATCTCACTTCATTGCTGTTAAGAGTACATGGCTGGATCTTTCTCAGCCATTGAATGAGAAAGTATAGCATGAATGGGATAACTAATGGTACTTACTGCCAGGTGGGAAGGAGGAAGACAGGTAGAAGGAGGAGTATATCTCCTGTTCCTACGGAATATCTAATGACTTTTGGCACAGTCCCCAGTCTTTCTGGGGACTTTCTTGGCTGAAGACTTGAAATCCATAAGTGCTCTCCCTCATGTGACAATATTTTCATCTGACAGTAGTAGTACAGAACTTTCCTGGCCAGGAAACATAGAGTATACTCTGACTTTCAGACAGAAACCATATGAGTACACCATGTTAAAAGAGCTCAATATTTTTGTGCAAACAAAAATGTTCTTACCACACATAGTTGGAAGTTCCAAATATGTCACTAATGAAACTTTTTTTATTAATATTTACTTTCTACAAAATTGTGTAGGCCAGTCCAGCCACATCAGCCTGAGGCTCAGCTGCCACAAACCAAGATATCTCTTAGCACTAGAATGAACACTGATACTTCAAAGAAAGGAAAGTATTGTGAGAGAAAAAACAATCTAAGTCTTAAAGCTTTCCAAAAGTGTCTCTAAATCTCCATCTGTTCTCCTGTAATCTGGGAAAAGAGAATACTGAGAGCCTATCATTTGATCTTCTCTCACAAGCTGTATAAACTAATACACATTTACAATTTACACTTACCTACTCACACACATATATCCATACTCAGTGTATATATAAGATGTATATTATTATCCTACACAAAGGTAACATACACCTTTATTAAAATATAAAATATATTAGAGATCTGCAATCATTTTTCATTATGATTAAAGTTTCAGTGGGACTATACACATAATAAAATGAAGAGTTATAAAACTTACTCCCAAGTAGTTACCCTACATGTTGTGTACATAACTTAAACTGAGGTTGGAAAAGAGTCTTCCATCTACTGAGAAGCATTCATGGAATTTCTTCATATTTCTCCAGCTTTTGAACACCTTCATCAACAATGTGGATGACAGGAGAGAATGCACCCTCACCAGTTCTTGGATGACAACAAGTAAAAGGAATGGTCAAAGGCCTGGAGGGAAAGGCTGCCAGTTCAGAGGACTTCAGTAAGTTGCAGGAATGGGATGACAGAAACCTCATGAAACAAAGCCAAATAGAAGTCCTGCACCTGGGTTGGACCAGCTCCATGCAGCTGGGGACCAAAAGGCTAGGGTGATTCTTTGCAAGAAAGGACCCAGTGATCCTGGTGGACTATTAGCTCAACATGAGTTTGCAGCGCTACCTTACAACAATGAAGACTAACCACACCCTGGGCTGCATTAGCAAAAGCACAGACAGCAGCTTAAGGAAAGTGATTACTCCCCTCCAGTCAGCACTGGGGAGGCCACATTTGAGATAGTGTTGTCGGTTCCCCACTGCAACAAATGAGAGAGTTCAGTAGATGGCTTCTGGGATGGTTAGAGAGCTGGAGCACAGTACACTTGAGGAGAGACAGAGGAAACACTTCTGCCTGTTCATCCTGGAGAAGAGGTTGAAGGGGAATCCTATTGCTGCCTTCAGCTACTTAAGGGGTGTTATAGAGAAGACAGTCTCGGATGCTTCTCAGGCATGCACAGAGAGAGGATGAAAGGCAACAGTAACAAGTCACAACATGTGAAATTCCAACTAGATGGAAGGAAAACAACATTTCATAATGAGAGTGGTCAAGCACATATCTCCCAAAAAGGCTGTTCAATATCTATCTTCAGAGATCTTTAAAAATAGCTGGACTACGTGCTAAGCAACCTGACTTGGAAGTTACTTCTGCTCGGAGCAGAACTAGGAATTAGATGTCCTACAGAGGTCCTTTCCAGACTGGTTTATTCTATGATTCTCTATTGTCTCTGGAGGGAAAATTGTATTATTAGGGAGGAAAATTCACAGAAGAATCAGTTCAGTGTTACCATACAATCTATAATGAGGCGCTTTATAGGCTTTAATAGCCAAAACAGGCAGCCTTACACTCTTGTGTTTCTTGTTATATATTTTTTTTTTTAATAAATTGTGCAGATACTAAGACTGCACTGCCTGAAAGCATTTCTCATCTAAATCAAAGCAAAGAAAGATATAATGGGACAACCTTAGGGAAGGATAGAGATATTGCTCAATGAATTAAGCATAGGATATATACTAGTATATATCCCAAAAAAGCTTCAGGATCAATGGTAACCATTGCCTTTCTAATGCTTCCCCTTCAAAGGGTGAACATGATTTGCTACAGGGTATTGCACTTCTTTTTCTCCAGCAGTGCCACTTTCTGTATCTTGAAGAATGGAAGGAGGGCTCTTGTCATTGCCTTGGGAGGCAGAATGTTACCAACCAGTCCTTATCTCCCCGTGTGTGAAAAAGCTGGGAAAGCTAAATCCAGCTCTTCCAGGAAGGCAAATGCAGCTGCATATGGACAAACTGTCCCATAACATCATTTACAAAGCAAAACCACCATATATTTAGCAGTGAAAGAATGGATTCATTATTGCAGACTATTGGCAATGTTTAAGGCAGCTTGATAATACATAAGGTAATATAATCATGGTGTGAAGAATTTTCACAAATTTTTATTAAACATCACTTAATACACTGCAGTTGAAAGTGAAAGCTCATTAGAGAAATTGTGACAAGATAAAACTCTGGAATGCATATGTGTACATGACCTCAAAATCAGCACTTCTTTATATTCATAAGTGCAAGGAAAAATGAGAACAAAATACATAGCATTGCACTTCATCAGTAACATTCTTATGGGAATTAGGACTTTGGAATTGAGAAAAAACAGGAATTCACAAACATTGTCAGGTGATCTTCGTTAAATATACTGACACAATAAAAGCCTTAAAGCAACTGGTTTTTACCAGTGGTGATTTTTTCAATTGTTTCTTTCTTCTTTCACTATTTCTTGTTTTCTTTTTTCCCATTCCATCTTGTCCATGTCCTAGCAACATTTTGCCTGAAAGAACTGTTACAAGTTATTAAAAAAATAAAAAAAACTTAGATGGAAAGCCGATCACAACATAAAGACACAACATATAGTTTAATCCACTGCAGAATGAGATATTTATATCTAAATTTTACCTTTCTTACTTGAACATTTAAATATGTCTAACAAAAACATCCTTAAATCCTTACATAGCTCTTCTCCTTTCATACAGACTTCATTCTGGATGCTAGTAGAAATTTACTAAGTTAAAGAAAAAAAAAAGTTATTTTCAAGCTGTTCAGCACTTACTATAATAAACACTGATTATCACTGTGTTTTTCTCTCCAGGAAGGATAAATATTACTGGGACAGAAAAATTTTATTGGCTGCCCTTTACTGAATGATTAGTCAGAATTTGGTGAGTTTTCTAGACTTGAAATACTTTATATTTAACAAGATTAAAACCTTCCCCATGATTAAAACAAAGATAATTTGTTGAGCTAACATTAAAAAATTGTAATTAGAGGTTATAATAAAGAATTCTTTTTTCCAGAATTCTAAAGGAAGACAGGAAACAACAACTTAAACATAATAAGATTTGAAAGACAATCATAAAAGTGCTAACTGTAGAAAGTTAAGATCTGTATTTCATATCTTTTTTCATTTGGAAGTGTTCAAAGTTGAGGTACTTCAGTGAAATTATCTCCTGGTTTTATTATCTTTATACATTTAAAGACTGGAAATAAATCAATAACTCTTCTATATTTAAGAAAAAGAAACCACAGATTTTTCAACAAGTGTGAACTGGCAAAGCTTTTGTGAACTATAGCAACTTATACCAACTCAAGCTCTGATCCAAGCAGTGAAATTTGAAACTATTTCAAATCTGCATGTGTGAAATGAAATGCAAGACACTTTTGTCCTCTAGCAGGAAAAAACAGTACAATGTTTGGGTAGATTACTAGCCACACACATTGGTAAACACTTCACCTATTTCACGCAAGGAAATTACAATGAAAGTCAAAGCAAAAACATTTGTTAACAGAATCTGAAGAATACTTTCAATACTGGCATAAAAGGTTAAAAAGTAAGACATGAAATGATAGAACTCTCCAGAAGTTTAGCAAGTCACTGCATTATTGATGGTAACATTCTACATTGGATAATAAATTGGCCTAGTGGTGCTGCTGATGGCCAGAGGAAAGTGGTAAATGGATACAGATGGCGCAAGAGGGTGACAAGTGGATTGTCAGTGGCATCTGTGCTATGCCTAATCTTGTTCATACAGTACTGTATATCACTAACCTTCAAGGAAATTTTTCATCAGCTTAGCAATTGCCAGATAGTTTGAATCCATTTTGTTTTTTTCATAACTCAGGGGAAGTATCTATTAAAATCTGAAACTTGAACTATTTAATAAGTAAGAATTTTAAAAGCTTTTTTTTTTTTTTTATTTTCTGCCACTCTGGAGCTACAAAAACATTATGGAAATAAACTGTCAAGAGAATTGTTGGATTAAAAGTTTGCAATTTATATGAAATTATTTAATAATTTCAAGAGTATGTGATAACATGATTACAAAAACACTTTCTATACAAACTTTCTCAAATGTAAAAATCACTGGAAAGCATGAAGCTAAATTTAGCATCTATACCACAGTTCTCACCTGATGATAGTATTGAAATCAACCGATATATTAGGTCATTCCTTGTGATCTGTTGTCTTCATCCAAACTGATATGAAGGCAATGCCAGTACAAGCCTACCTCTGCCTGAACACTGTGTTGTTTGAAGAGAAGGCAACGTCTCTCTGCTCAATGTAAAACCTTTTCCTTGCACTTGATCTAAGACATTCAGGTTTGTTATGTCTCAGTTCACTACTTGAATCAGATCCTGAGACGGTATTAAGTTGGTAGCTTGATGATTAGAGCTTTGCCAATTATACCAGATAAAAATCAACCAGAATAGAGTTCTATCATCGCCAAAGTACAGTAAAAAGGGAGTAATATGTGCAGGTTATGGCATTCATCCTTGGGACAAGGTTAGTAAGTACACTGGAGCGTGGATAAATAGTCCAGGAACTGCGTTAGAGGGAGTTACAGGAGGAATACTGTGTTCAGTTTTGGGCCCCTCACTACAAGAAGGACGTCGAGGTGCTGGAGCGTGTCCAGAGAAGGGCAACGAGGCTGGTGAGGGGTCTGGAGAACAAGTCTTATGAGGAGCGGCTGAGGGAACTGGGGTTGTTTAGCCTGGAGAA
>NW_008795885.1:5740577-5748095 GCF_000699145.1 Aptenodytes forsteri | reverse complement strand
TAGATTGGATGTAAGGAAAAATTTCTTTACTGAAAGAGTGGTGAAACATTGGAACAGGCTGCCCAGGGAAGTGGTGGAGTCCCCATCCCTGGAGGTATTTAAAAGACGTGTAGATGAGGTGCTTAGGGACATGGTTTAGTGGGCATGGTGGCGTTGGGTTGACGGTTGGACTCGATGATCTTAGAGGTCCTTTCCAACCTCAATGATTCTATGATTCTATGATTCTATGACACGTAGTAACGAGCAGTCAGGAAGGCTACAGGAAGTCCACCTATGGCCAGGTGGCAGAAGAAGGCAGGGCAGCTGTCTGAGGGAACAAGTACTGAGATAAAGCTTTTGTCATGCAGTCCTTGTACTAAACTTCTTTGGGCAGACAGGGGTTATCTGGAAACTATGAAGCTGTTGTCTGATAGGATTATTTAATCCATGTTTTTTATAGCTGAACCTCCAGGAACAGTAGGCTACTGAAAATGCATGACTGATTTTTGGAGAGTCAATGCATCTAGAGTCCGTAGTCTTCAGCAGTCAGAGGATCTATGTCAATTGTGTTTGAATAATTGTTCATTTATTACCAACTGATACTATATTGGTTGTACTGTCCTGTACCTAATAACATAGCAGATGATTCTGTTTGGTCAATCATTTGCCTTATGCAAGAACCACAACTATTAAAGAGGTGTCAAGAAGAGAAAATAAGGCAGTAAAAGACAGTGGGTGGGTTAGAGGTTCCGAAAGATTAGAGATTCCTACCTTGGCAGAAATAGCCAAAAAGTTTAAGGTGACCAGATGGGCAGATCAATAAGACTTACATTAGTCTGTGGTTCCTAGTGATTGAAAAAAGTAAATTCTTCCTCTTCAGGATCTCTTCTCCTCTTCCTTCTCTGCTTATAGAGTGGGGTTTAATCACTTCTCTAATAGTAGGAGGTATCACAGTTAATCCAGCCATGTTCCTGCATTTTGTCTTTTCTCCATATATTCAAAACAGTAGTAACAATGTATGTGTAATGAGACTCACAGAAGCCTTGTTCTAGCCAAACACAGCTTTCATTGCCTTCATGATTATCATTACCATGCTAACTACAATCCATTCCAAGTATATGTTCCTTTGCATTTCTTAAGAGACCACTGCAATCTCTTTCAATATCTGTCAGAGTTCAGCTTCATATGTACAACATGGAAGCATATATTTGAAAGCTTTACATATTATAGGAAAATTATAGATACATTTGTAAAATCCAGTTTTATTACCACTTAGAATGAAATTGTGTCCTTGTAAACTATTGCTAATTCTGTATCTACAAATTATCTGATGGTAAATATATTTTTAATGATTACAGCCATCCCTCAGAACAGATGTTTCCTGAACAGTTTTGTACTTGTTTTTCTGGTGCTAGACCTCTTAAATAAGTTGGCAACAATTTGTTCAGTTTTAAAAAAGGATCAGTCACTGGTGCCAATTTTGTATTGACATAAAACTTTAGTATACTTGGCCCTTAGTTTTTCCCATATGGAAGAGAAGTCGCCTTTCTTACAGCTTTTATTGTTTCATTCATCCACCATTTATGTGCAGATGGAAGATTCATTCCTTGACTCACTCATTCTATATTAATAAATAACTAACGCTAGTACACCCCTAGAGTTGTACAGCCCTTCAGGGTTAATTTCAGAGGCAAAATAGCTCAGTTCCCAAGCAATTCTGCGGGAAAGATAACTGCTGTGGATCATTTGTGTGGTTATAAAAGCAGATCACAGATGGATCATTTGCACAGTTATTGCTACTGTGACTCTTACTTACAACAAAGTTGCAGAAATGAGAGTAAAATCTGTTCTTGCATGATTTTACAAATGCTGAGCAAAAATGATAAATAACAAGAAATACGGAAACATCCGCTTGATGACCAAGTCCCTGTCACAGAGTCTGAAAATTAATTTCTCCGAACAGGAATTGTGACTGAAATCTAAGTTCTGATTAAAAATAAAATATTTCTAGTCTTCAAGACTATGCCTGTAACTTTGTAAGGCTGATACTGTTTAACAACGTCTTCTGCAATCTAAAAGTGACCAAAATTCGTCATTGCATTAGAGGAGATTAAGAAAGCCACAAATAAACTTAATCACATCATTAACCAAATTGTTCATGAGAAAACTAGCACGAATTTTAGAAAATATATCTACCTCCAAATTCCATGCTACCTCCCAAAGCCTTTTGGGGCCTAAGCCTCAGACAAAAAACCTAACAATTCATATTCTGTCAGTAGTAAATGTAATCACATACTAAAACCAGGACACATGAGCACCACATTAAAGAATTTGTATTTAAAATGAAAAGAAAATCAAAGAAGAGGATTCTACAACTATGTACGCTTTTTATATTTTCACATTATATCACCTTTCTTTTCAAGCTGAATGGTTGATAAAATCCAGAATCTTGTAGAGTTTAGGGTTTCCAATAGACTGTTTAATCTATTTTACTATTAAATGTGTAACTTGGTATTGTTTTCCTTGGTCAATACCTCAAAACTATTAATTTCTTTCTCTCCTTTTCTTTCTGGAGGTTCCCCATGATGTTTTTTTGGGGTGAGGAGAGAAGGGAGTTGGTTCCTGTATCTGCCTGGACAAGTCTCTGAAAATTATTTAAACAAAAAAAGCTGAAAAATAACTGCATGCCTTAAATATTTTCATACAACTTGGAACAGTATAATATCTGCTTAAAAATAATGATTAAAAATCATCGCATCTTAGAGACATAGAGCTAGAAGGGATTTCAACATATCACCTAAAACATTGGCTGAAATTGACTTGGAATCAAGTGCACAAGGACCACCCCTGGCAGTTGTTTGCCTAATCTGCTCTTTAAAGACCCTAGAGAAGAAGATTCCAAAATCTAATCTACAAGGGCAGCCTGTTCCAAGGATTTACTACAATGACTTTTTTTGTGGGTTTGTGGGTTTTTTTTCTAATACCTAAGGTAAATCTCCTTTGGTGTAAATTAAGCGCGTTTGTTCTTACCCTTCTCCAAGCAAAACTGATGCACATTTTCATTAGCATGTCAGAATACAGCTATGTCCTTCTTTAGGGTTTGGGGGTTTTTTGACTGAAAAAAAACCCCAACCAGGTCTTTCAGTCTCTCCTTGCCAGTCATATTTTCAAAATCTCTGACTATTTTTTTCTTTCCTTTGGCTTAATGCTTTCAAATTTATTGTAAAATGTATTTCTATCTAGCCAGAGTACAGAAAGCCAAAATCTCACAAAAGGTTGCACGAATGGAATAATCACCTCCAGGCCTTTCATATGACTTTGCTATTAATACATTCCAGAATCATATTTGTGTTGTTTTAAAAATCAGTGTTAGAGTTCAGGGTTCCTCAGATCTTTTTTCTGAAGTTCTGCTGCGCTCACTCATTTTTTCCCCATTCTAAAATGTGCTATTGTATACTACTTTCAATTTGCCTTTACTGAATTTCTTGTTGATTTTAGATGGTTTCTTCAAATTACAAAGATACTTTTAATTTTAATCTTATCCTCTGAGCTTAGCATGACAGTTAGGTTTTATAAACATGCCCTACGCTCCATCAAGAAAATCATTAATGAAAATAATGATTTTCATTATCGATTAAGTACATATTTTCTTCCCACCTGAAGCTTTCTGACATAATCATTTTCACAGCAACCAGTTTTGATGTCAGAAACAAAATTATGGCCTCATAGAGGTACAGCTGGAATAAATGAGCTCTCAGGAGCCAGATTTCATGCATATGTACATAGTTAAGCAGTGAAGTGTCAGGGATAAATATAGCATTTATACAATATATAAACAGCAGCCAATAATTTTTACTCATACAGAATTTCTGCTTGAGCAACAGCAGCATAATTAGCCCATACAGTTAAAAAGTCTGTTTTAGAAAGACTTTTTAAATGAAACTTCTTATTTATGTGTTAAAACTCACAGTAATTAGGAGTTGTAAAAGTTTACCATATGGGATCAAAAGCAAAAACATTAAATTAACACCAAAGTGAAAACACTGCAGTGCATTTTATGCACCACTGACATTTCACTAAAAGTTCATCTGAAGGTGTGGAAGACATGCTAATCTCTTGGCACAACATTTAGCTCTAGAAGACAGGAAGCAGCAGGGTATCCAGTCAAATGAAGAAAAACCTCATGAGCATAGGTGGGAGAAGCTTTCCTTATGCAGCTCCAACAATATTAACACAGTGCACAGAGCCAAAGCAATTAACACTGACCGTAAATATTCCAGTGAAATCCTGTTCTACAGAAAAACACATATTTAACAGAATTTAAATATTGCACATGAAAACTAGAAGCAGAAAGGAAGAAAGGCTATACAGCTCCTGGAATTGAAGCTACATCCTTGAGCAGTTGTCTGACCATGCTGCCCAAATCTCTAGCACACCATCTGTTTGGGAAAACAGGCTTCCTGAGAAATCAGACAATCAGGAACCAACATCCCAATGTCAAAAAGAAAACCAAAACCAAAACCAAACAAAACAAAAAATCAAAGAATTATATATCTTTGTTTCAACCCCCGTGTTTGAGGCACTTTATTCCCACTAAAAAGGTGGCATTTCCTTAACAAGGTGAATTCCCTTTTTAGACACAGCTCCAAAAAACCACTAGCATTAAACAGAGCTGCTCTGTACATTGCCTTGTAGTCTATCAGATCATAAGGAATACACTTCTTCTAGGAGCCTTCCCTTCACTCCTCTCAGACACAGCTACTCTTATGAAGAGCCTTTATTCATCTATAACATCTATGTTATATACTTCTCTCAGAGGTCTTACACAGAAAGCAAATATTAGAAAGGAAGGTAGTTTTATGGACATATCAAAATGTCTGGTTAAGTGTTGTTCTGTTTTGCTGACTGTATAGACTTTATTTCAGGTAGGCAGACACTTCTTTTCTGTCAAAACTGGTGCCTGCGTTATGCTTCATTTTACCTACACAGTACTGTTACAGGAGCAAAAAGTAGACAGTGACCTTAACAGGTCAGCTGCTGTTCCCCAGGAACTCCCCTGAGTTGTAAGGCTGTTTTTATCTGCATTTCTCTGTTGAACAGAATATTACATAAATATTAAGGAAGAAATTATTCATGATGATCTACACTTTCCTGTAATAGTATCTCTCTCATGACTAAAGACTCATTACCCTTCATAACTTTAGTATTCTTATCCAAAGAACTTGCAAAATTTGTGGTATAATTTCTTTTATCATTATGATCATTTATTTAAACCTCTCAATGCATGTGACAAATTATGTATTTGCTAACTGTTTTAATGAAGTTTTGTGGAGCTGACACTTCGCAGTGTTTTGAATGTTCTTGCAGTTCTTTGTTTAATCTTTCTTCTGTGTTTTTTCTTACCTATCTTTAAAGTTTTAATAAATAGACTTAGGTTCATCTGTCACTATGGATTTTCCTTCCTTGCTGAATAAAAATAACTCTTGACAGCTCTAAAGAGGCTTCTCCTTCCTTGTCTGCATATCAGTTTGGAACTATGAGAAGGTAAATAAATTTTATGGGATGAACCAGTGTGACTTTATATGACCTTTTATTATTAGGTACCCTATTTCCTGACAAAATAAACAGAATTCTGTGTTGTTTTGCTGTTTTCCTCAGTATCTCACTAATATGAAGCAAAGATTATATTATGGACCTTAAACTTTATACAACTATCTGCTTATAAACAAAACTCTTATGCATGAATACTGCAGATACCTCTGACATGCTTAACATTTTGTCTGTAAATCAGGAATAGAAATTAATCAGGAATATCTCAAAATGAAGTGACTAGGGTTATGAAATGTAGAAATTCTGGAAGCCGATCAAGCATTACTGGAAAATCCAGTAAATACTTACTGTAAGTATTTCCCTTTACACATGTAAGCAGTTCCATGGAAATGAAAATGATTGCTTTCCAATGTGATGACTTAACCTGTTTTGTGGCATGTAATCAAAAATATACAAATTCTAATTTCATGTCCTAATTATTTAATTAAAGTTAGTACTGTACATGAAATCACATAATTGGAACGTAATTAAGTAAAAGTTATGATTTGTAATTAACTAACAATGTGCAGTAAGTGTGTTTAATTTACAAGATATATGAAAGTTGATTAACTATGTATTGCACTGCCACTGTGGATCAGATTTAAAATAATGCTTGGCCATTTAAAAAAAACATTCTTGTCAAACTGTCAAATCATTGGCTTCTTGGATTTTTTTTTGAAAGGTCTCAGATATTTTCCTTAGATATTTGTAATTAACTAACAATGTGCAGTAAGTGTGTTTAATTTACAAGATATATGAAAGTTGATTAACTATGTATTGCACTGCCACTGTGGATCAGATTTAAAATAATGCTTGGCCATTTAAAAAAAACATTCTTGTCAAACTGTCAAATCATTGGCTTCTTGGATTTTTTTTTGAAAGGTCTCAGATATTTTCCTTAGATATTTTCAAATCAGAGAAAAGCTGATTCTCCATTTTTTTAGGTGTAAATCAGAACAAATCAGGCAAGTAACCTTTTAGGTTACCTATAAGGTAATAGACTCCTAGGTTAGGAGAAAGTTTACTAAATCCTGTTGAGCAAATACTTTAGGTACTACATCAAACATCCATCTAACAAAAGCTATCATCATACACTTCTAGGTTAGCCCACAGGTAGGGTGCCTTGCCAGAATTGTAATTGAAATTGAAAAATTTACTAGTGGTTAATTCTCCATCAAACATCTCATTCTTTACAAATTTCTTAATCTCAAACATAACATGACCACATAATTTATGGATGTCTTCTCTGTTCACTTCCATAACAGAAGTTTACTATGTTGATGCTCCCGGACTCAAGAAAACCCAAAAAAAAGAGTATTTGAGGGATTTCTTCTATTAGATTCTTCCTATCTCTCAACATAAAGCAAAAAGTTATAAAAATATATTTGTTGATGTGACGGAATATTTTGTTCTTTCCCATAATGCAATTTAACCTCCAGCTTGTATTTTACCATATTTCTAACCTCATTCTAATTAGTTCATTTTCTACAGCTCTAATGATGTATTTCTTAGAATTTAAGGGTTTTGAATATTCAGAAATTAGAAAAAATATAAGAAGCTACATTCATCTTGGACTACTGAATCTGGAAAACATTCACGTGAAAAGAAAAATAGTTTGGATTTTCTTTGTCAGCAGCACTAGGTTTGGTTACTTTTTCTCCATTAACAGTTATTAACTAACAGTTGTTGCTACTTTAAGTTCATTTTTATTCCTATGATAACTATTCCATAAAGAACTGTGTAAATTACTAATGCAAAGAGTTCTCTGTAAAAAACTGGGATCCAGATTTTCTATGTTAAAGTGTTTAATTGAAGTTTTATTTCCAACTATTAACTTTTAAATCTTAGAGAATACAGTATTTAAGATTAACTTTCAAATGTTATTTTATGGCATTTAATCTTAGCTTACATTTTTATTTGGCCTTAAGAGGCTGTGTTTTCTATAAATTT